>NW_015173159.1:305133-319829 GCF_001447785.1 Gekko japonicus
GCCCCCCCCGGGGGCCCGTCGCCCCCGCCCCCGCCGCGCTCCGAGACCTCCGCGTCTCCCGGCACGTAGGGAGGGATCGGCGGGTGGGCGCCCCCCAGCAGCCTGGGGCGGAGGCTGGAGCACATCCCCATGGTGGCCGGCGAGAGACCCCCCCCCACGACCCCCGGGCCAGGCACGCGACGGGCAAGCCAGGCGAGAAAGGGGAGACCCGAGTCGGCCAGCCGCTCCCGGTCCCACTTCGGAGGAGGAGGAGACCCGGGCGAGACTCTCTGCGGCCAGAGGCGGGAGGAGCGCGGGGTGGTCGCCAGCCCAGGGAAGCCCCGGCCCTCCCCGAGGGTGGCTTTTAAGGTGGAACCGTCGCCGCGGAACTGCGGGGCAGCTTTGGCCTCCCGCTCCCGTCGGGTTCGGATATGATTTTTCTCCCAATAACCATAAGGGAGAAAAAGTGACGCACGTGACTGAGACGCCTTTACCGTATTCTCCAGAAAGAAAATTCAAGACGGGGCGAGAAAGTTAACTTTTCTCTGGGCCGGCAACTATTTGTGCTTGGCGGAGGAGTCGCCCCCTTAGTCTCCGCCTCCACCCCACCCCCGTTTTTTCTTCTTCTTTTTCTAAATGTTGCTCAATAACTTCTCTACTTTTATTGGTAAATTGCTCAAAGTCCTCTATTATTCTCTCTCTCTTTTTAATCTTGCTCAATAACTTCTTTTATCGGCGAGTTGCTCAAAGTCCTTTGTTATTATTGAGTCCAGTGGCACCTTTAAGATGGGTAAAGTTTTATTGCTGGGATGAGCTTTCGTATGCACTAGTGTGCGTGCACACGAAAGCTTATGACAGGAGTAAAACTTTGTTGGTTTTAACGGTGTCGCTGGACTCAAACTTTGTTTTGCTGCTTCAGACCAACACAGCTACCCACCTGAATCTATATTATTGTTGTTGATATTATTATTAATGCTAATAAATGCTGTTGATGATTGTTGCTGCCGCCACTACTTTGAAAACACCTGTGATTTTACATTCAGTTTTAAATACAAGAGAGGAAGGGACAATGTGGGAGACATTTGTTTAAATATTTATACACCGTGTTTTCTCCCCAATTGGGGGGGGGGGAGGTAGTGGTGGTGCTTTATATCCTGCACTTCACTACCCAAAGAAGTCTCAGAGCAGCTTGCAAGCTCCTGTTGATTTCTTTTACAACAACAGTTTTTCAAAAAGACAGAAAGCAAACATATATAAAATTTAAAACAAGGAAAAATAAGATATTACAACTGGTTAGTGGTGGGAGAGTATGGAATATATTGTGTACGCTTCACAGTGTAATTTTCTGCAGCGTTACTGTGGGCTAAGGTCATTGATTTGAATGGGCTTTGCCAAACTCTGCATAGACTTGTACTATCCCTGGCTCAGTGAAATCCCCTGGACTTTTTAAAAAGATCAGCTTGGGCTAAATTGAGTCCTTTGTCTGTAGCCTGAAAACTCTGTAGCCCTTCCAGCCTTAAACAACAGCCTAAGAAAAATCAGTCCCACGTTTTAAAAGAACCCCTTTCTTCTTCCAGAGATGGCAGATGCCTAAGAAAAAAAATACCTTAAAATGCAGAGAAAAGTACGTGCTATTTCCGACTCAGCTGACTCAGGGTACGTTTACTTTACATCTCTTTGGCTGCAAGCCTAAACACACTTGTCAGGGAGCAAGTCCTCATGGAACTTTTTGTGGATTAAAAACGGGTTAGTTAACAGGAAACAGAGAATGAGTATGAACGGGCAGTTTTCACAGTGGATGGTGGTAAGTAGTAGGGTACCGCAGGGCTCCGTACTAGGTCTGCTACTGTTTAGCTTGTTCATTAATGATCTGGAGTTGGGAGTAAGCAGTGAAGTGGCTAAGTTTGCAGATGACACTAAGTTGTTCAGGGCAGTGAGAAGCAGGGAGGACTGTGAGGCACTCCAGAGGGATCTGTCAAGGCTGGACGAGTGGCCGTCAACTTGGCCAATGGGGTTCAGCAAGGGCAAGGACAAAATAATGCACACTGGAGTCAAAAATACTAACTATAAATATACATCGATGGAGTCCAAACTGGTGGTAACTGACCAGGAGAGAGATCTTGTAGTTTTGGTAGATAACTCACTGAAGATGTCAACACAGTATATGGCTGCAATAAAAAAAGGCTAATGCTATGCTGGGGATTTTTAGGAAGGGGACTGAAGACAAATCAGCCAGTATCATAATGCTTCTGTATAAATCTATGGTGCAGCCTCATTTGGAACACTGTGTACAGTTCTGATCACGGCACCTCTAAAAGGATACTGTAGCATTGGAAAAGGTGCAGAAGAGGGCATTAAAACAATTAAGGGGATGGAATACCTTCCCTATGAAGAAAGGTTAAAGAGGTTAGGGCTCTTTAGCTTGGAGAAACAGCAGCGACAATTGAGTGGTGACGTGATAGAGGTTAACAAAATCATGCATGGGATAGAGAAGGTAGAGAAAAAAGTACCTTTCTCCCTTTTTCACAATACAAGAACTCGTGGGCCCTCAAATTAATAAGCAGTAAGCTTAGAACAGATAAAAGGAAGTACTTCTTCATTCAAAGAGTAATTAACACATGGAATCCACTGCCGCAGGAAGTGGCAGTGGTTATAAGCGTAGCCAGCTTCAAGATGGGATTGGATAAACATATGGAGCAGAGGTCTGGGGCAGTAATACCCAGGAGATCCTAAGATTGTCCGGCAGCCAGAAGTTCTTTAGCGTTATGCACCACAGGTGGTAAGGTAGATTTCTTTTTAGGGCAAGAGATGTTTCAGAGGTGGTTTGCCATTGTCTGCATGACCCTGGTATTCCTTGGAGGTCACCCTTCCAAATACTAGCCTAGGCCAACCCTGCTTAGCTTCTGAGATCTGACGGGATTGAGCTAGCCTTTGCTGTCCAGGTCAGGGCTTGGAGCAGGGACGCTCTGTATTCCTGATGCTTGGGGGGCAACAGTTGGAGGGCTTCTGGAGTTCTGGCCCCACTGGCGAACCTCCTGATGGCACCTGGGTTTTGGCCACTGTATGACCCAGAGTGTTGGACTGGATGAGCCATTGGCCTGTTCCAACATGGCTTCTCTTATGTTCTTAACCTCTGAAAATACATGCTTAGGATTGCATTGTTGCGTTCCTCTACATATCATTACTGTACACTTGATTAGTGGCTGCTGAATGTGTGAACCAACTCCCTTGCCAAGGCATCGAGTGGATGCAGTCCACCTGTCCACGAAGTCAGTTGAAGGTGCAGTCATCCAGCAGCAAACTGGTTTATGTGAACCACTCCCCACTGAATGACTGCTGAATGTATGAAGTGACTGCTGAAAAGCACAGCAGAAGAGGGGGTCTAAGTGACTGCTGAAAAGCACAGCAGAAGAGCAGAAGAGGTACAGCCTTCATACAGCATTGCCTGTTCAAGCTTCTAGATCCTCAAGACCGAAGATGCCAGTGTAGAGTCTATGGGCACCGTGGTGCCCGCCAACAGGATGTTTGCAATTGAAAATGTCCTACATGAAGCAAAGTTTTGAACGACTTCACCAAACTTTGAATGGCAGTTACAGAACGGATTATAAAACAAACCAAAAACATGTAACTAAAGTACATTTTCTGAGACAATTTTGCGTAAGTACAACGAAGCACCCTCAAAAGTTATTTATGCCTCCCATATGAAAATGCCTTTAAGAATGTGATTTTCCTTCCTGAGGGCATTGCTGGGATGAATCCTCCCAGTTCAGATTGTTTTCACAGGGGCACATCAGCCATATTACACATATGCGGTAAACGATGTGGGTGAGCCTTCACATGAAAAGGAAATCCCGGAGGCAAGAGGCAAGTCCCTCATAAGGCCTAACCCCTTCTGCTTCCACGGAAAGTCCTGTCAAGATACCAGACTTTTTAATGCAGGATGATGTGGGCTGGTGCGTTGCAAAAATCTCGCAATAATGAGTTTAAATTGTGGGTGGAAAGGTACCAGCTGGATATTAGGAAAAAAATGTTTACTTACAGCTGGATGTGTTGAAAAGAATTGCGTCTGTGGTGATATTTCAGCACTTGAAAAAGTGCAGGGGGTGGGACGAAGAAGAGCGCCATGCTGCAACCCCAATCAGGATGAGAGACCACGAGGATGCCATGGTATTTAGTCCGCCCCCTAGACAAAGATGTATAAGATGTGAGAGCCAGTGGACAGAGTGGCAGACTAGGACTCTGGGCAGCTAGGGTACAAACCCCCACCACTGCTACTACGGAAGCTCACTAGGTGACCTCGGACCCATCACACACTTTCAGCCTGGCCCACCTCACAGGGTTGTTGTGAGAAAATGGAGGAGGAGAGAACGATGTTGTAACAGACTGACTAGGTTCCGCCTCTCCCTAAGAGCAGCCAGTGAGAGTCGAGGGAATGTTGGGAGAGACAGTTGGAAAACGGTAGTTAAGAACAGCAGTTGGGAGCTGAGAGGGAAAAGGGGGAATGTCTGACTGAGTGGAACTGTGGAGAGGAGCTGCTTAGAGTGGGCTGAAAATAGTCAATTTGTAACTAAAGGATCCCAGTTGCAGAAAGAGGACCTTAGTTCAAAAGTTAAATGGAAGTGAAACGTTGTTACTTGAACCCATGAAGCTGCCTTATACTGAATCAGACCACTGGTCCATCAAAGTCAGTATTGTCTACTCAGACTAGCAGCAGTTCTCCAGGGTCTCAGGTTGAGGTCTTTCACATCACCTGCTACCTGATCCCTTTAACTGGAGATGCAGGGATCAAACCTGGGACCTTCCGCATGCCAAGCAGATGCTCTGCCACTGAGCCACAACACTTATGTTCTTCAGTATTATGTTAAAACCATAAATATGGGCTGCCTGTCTAAAGGACACACACACACACACACACACAATTTAATCTCTCAGATAGGATACAAATATCCAGCGTGTGAATGGAACCATGTTTAAGCCCCAACACCCATAACTCTGTGTGAGAGAGGGCTTGTTATTCCAGGGGGCCAGGGCTACCCTGTCTGTGGATGTCTCTGTATAAGCTTTTGTGTGCATCCATGAAAGCGTATACCTTGAAAGAAACTTTGTTGGTCTTAAAGGTGTCACTGGACTCAGACTTTGTTCAGCTGCTTCAGGCCAAAATGGCTGCCTACCTGAATCTATTTGGATGTCTGTGTGAGTGAGAGAGAGGACCTGAGGTACAAAATGGTTAAGGCTCTCTCTATATTTTAAAAGAGGCAAGAAGGATCCCTTGTCACCTCCTGACCTACTGATAACCCTGAACATGAGAGGGTGGGGTTAGAGGGTGGTAGGCCCTCTGTGTGAGTGGAGAAAGGGCATCACAGATGTTTTAAGCCTCTTTGAGTCCCATCTGGGGAGAAAAGCAGGCTATAACTAAATGCAGCACATCTTTGCAGGATTCCTGGCTACAGCACTGAGGAGGATATTCATAAAGGGTGATTTCCCACAAGTGCTGCTCCGCGCTCACTCCTCCCTTTTGCCCCGATGGTACGTGTCAATTTTCCCCACGTCTACTCAAGTCTCTGCTCTCTTCACATTGCATGCCTGATACTGTGTGATAGGTGTTGTCCAGGTGCAAGTATCTAAGGAAGTTAAACTTGAAATATATCTGTTTTTAAAAAACCAAAAATAGAGCAGCAATTGCGTGTCTACAACTCTGTGCCAAAGGCAATTAAAATTTATACATCCTGCTGTTTACTTATCTAAACACAAGAGACGAAAGGTGTTCCAGAGCCTTTATTCTACTTCCTCTTGTAGAAGGTTCCCTATGCAAAGATGAAACTCTACCCATCAGAAAACCAAAGGGCAGGAGCTGGATAGCGTTCTCTTGCAGGACAAAAGCACACCTTTTATAGACATGAACATAGGACAAAAGCACACCTTTTATAGACATGAATTTAGGATGAGACCAATAGTCCATCTAGTCCAGCATCCTGTCTCACTCATGGCTTTGGTTGCAGTCAGATGACAGGCTTGGTGCACTCTGGCACCGCCTCTAATCAATCCAGGTTTGTTTGTAACTGAGAGTTTTGATCAGACATCCCACCCTGCACCTGCATCACCACGTGCTCACTCTGTGGTTGACCATTCAGGTTATTGTTGTGAGGAAACCATGGAGTGGGTGGTCGGGCAGAATCCTTTTTTAAAAATTGTCTTTCATGCATGTTCAGAAGCATTCATTAGATGCACCACTCCACTGTGATAGCTCTGTGGCCCCTCTCAGCCTCCTTCGCTTCGTCTCTCTTAATTGGAAGACATGGGGGGATTGCAAGCAACATACAGATTTACATGAGAGTAGCCCCATTGACCTCAGCACATTTACTCTTGTGTCAATCACGGGATGCTCTCAAACAACAACTCTGAAGCAGAAAAAGGAGAGAGGGTTTTTTTGGGGGGGGATTTGTTGCTCAAAAATAACTCCCCTAGGTCTCCCCAGCCAGAATGACTACTTGGCCACTTGGACATACAAGAAGTGATTGACAATGCCAAGGGCAATCATATCCTTATGCTAATGTCACTACCTGAATATATATATGCTTATGCTAATGTCGCAGAAATGGATGGGAAGGTTCACACTTGAGTTTGCAACAGGGGAGTTCCAGAAATGCGGGGTGGAAGCAGTGACTTTCATAAAGACCAGACATTCCTCGGTGCCCAATAATTCCAATTCCAAGGTGGGTCAGAACAGGACACCAATGACTAAGGAATGAGAGGCTGATGTTGCTGTCTGATCGTCCACTTTAAATCCGAAATGGAACGGCAATGACATCGGATTAAATTGCTCGTCTGGCTGCAGCCTTGGTCTGAGCTATTTATCTATATTGACATTCAGTCTCAGTAATGTCCCAGAATTTCTTTAGAAAATGGATATGTTATATAATG
This sequence comes from Gekko japonicus, assembly GCF_001447785.1. Classification (NCBI taxonomy): domain Eukaryota; kingdom Metazoa; phylum Chordata; class Lepidosauria; order Squamata; family Gekkonidae; genus Gekko; species Gekko japonicus. The sequence goes on from NW_015173159.1 coordinate 312,034, forward strand.
CGGTGATGTCGCTCCCCACCCTAAACATAACCTCTGCAAAGGGCACCAAAAGGGCACAGAGTTAAGCTCAGTTATGGCATGCTTTCAAGTCAATATGTAATAATGTTTTCAATCAGTTTCTTCAAGTACATTTTCAAAATGGCACCAGAGGCCTTTAAGGTTGGCACTGGTCACCCTTACTGCAGGAAGGAGCACAATAATTTAGGGACAGCAGTGAAGTTCCTTTTAATCATTTGCTAGTTTTGTTTCATACTGGGCTTTTCCACATGGTTTTTTTCATCAGTTCTGGCCCCACACTGCTTCCTTTATTCCCTGATTTCCACACACATTTTTGTGCCTTTACTTTTCGCTCCCCCCCCCCCAGTTCTTTTGAGACTACTTTTACCACAACCTTTTTTTGGAAGCTGGTTTTCCATCGCCTTTTTCCTCATGTATAACGTTTCTGTGTGTTTTCTTTGTCTCACCCACTCCCACCCACCTTCAGCCCACTTTTCGATGATTGGACTGCTGTCATCGTCAAACCATTCCCTCTCCTCCCCGCCCTGAAGACAATTGGTGTCATTTTTTATTTTTTAAAGGCATTAAAATATAATTATATCAATAGAGCATTGTAAGCAGGCTAAGCATGTTCTTTGAATTAAGAACATAAGAATATAAGAGAAGCCAATGTTGGATCAGGCCAGTGGCCAATCCAGTCCAACACGCTGTCACACAGTGGCCAAAAATACCAGGTGCCATCAGGAGGTCCAGCAGTGGGGCCAGGACACTAGAAGGCCAGCCTTGTTGCCCCCCCCCAAGCACCAAGAATACAGGGCATTACTTGCCCCAGACAGAGTTCCTATCTATTTTTGTTGTTGTTCAGTCGCACAGTCGAGTCCGACTCTTCGCGACCCCATGGACTAGATCCCGCTAGGCCACCACCCTCTGAATATAGGGGGCAGTGGCCAGGCCCTCCTGTCTTCCGCTGTCCTCTGAAGTTTGCTCAGTTTCATGTTTGTTGCATCTATGACACTGTCTAACCATCTCATCCTTTGCCGTCCCCATCTTCTTTGACCTTCAATCTTTCCCAGCATCAGGGTCTTCTCCAGTGAGGGCTCCCTTCTCATTTGGTGGCCAAAGTATTTGAGCTTCAGTTTCATTATCTGGCCTTCCAGGGAACAGTCAGGATTGATTTGCCAAGGAGTGATGGGGCCGGATGCCATGATCTTAGTTTTTTTGATGTTGAGCTTCAAGCCCACTTTTGCGCTCTCCTCTTTTACTCTGAGCAAGAGGCTCTTTAGATCCTTTTCACTTTCAGCCATTAGAGTGGTATCATCTGCATATCTGAGGTTGTTGATCTTTTCCCCAGCAATCTTAATTCCCGCTTGTGATTCATCCAGGCCAGCATTTCGCATGATGTACTCTGCATATATATTAAATAAGCAAGGTGACAGTATACATCCTTGTCGTACTCCTTTTCCTATGCTAAACCAATCAGTTGTTCCATATCCGGTTCTAACTGTTGCTTCTTGATCCTTATACAGGTTTCTCAAGAGACATGTGAGGTGGTCTGGTACTCCCATCTCTTTAAGGACCTGCCATAGTTTGTTGTGATCCACACAGTCAAAGGCTTTAGCATAGTCAATGAAGCAGAAGTAGATATTTTTCTGGTACTCTCTTGCTTTTTCCATAATCCAGCGAATGTTGGCAATTTGATCTCTAGTTCCTCTACTCTTCGAAACTCAGGTTGTACTTCTGGTAGTTCTCTATCCACGTACTGTTGAAGCCTAGCTTGTAGGATCTTGAGCATGACCTTGCTAGCGTGTGATATGAGTGCAATTGTGCGATAGTTTGAACATTCTTTGGCATTGCCCTTCTTTGGGATTGGAATGTATACTGACCTTTTCCAATCCTGTGGCCACTGTTGCGTTTTCCAAATTTGCTGGAATTTGCTATCTATACCTTGTGGCTAATAGCCCCTGATGGACCTCTGCTCCATATGTGTATTTAATTCCCTCTTGAAGCTGCCCATGCTTGTAGCCACCACCACCTCCTGTGGCAGTGAATTCCATGTGTTAATCACTCTTTGGGTGAAGAAGTACTACTTCCTTTTATCTGTTCTAACCCGACTGCTCAGCAATTTCATGGAGTGCCCACGAGTTCTTGTATTGTGAGAAAAGGAGAAAAGTACTTCTTCTCTACCTGCTCTATCCTACGCATAATCTTATAAACCTCGATCATGTCACCCCAGCTTTCTCTAGCACAATGGTGTTGAACTCATTTGTTACAAGGGCCAGATCTGACATCAATGTCACTTTGTCAGGCCAGGCCATATGTGCCATAAAACGTTATGCTGGGTACCAGAGATATAAACTGCATATAGGACATCAGCTGGTAAGCTCCAAGTTGGTGTATCCTCACTGCAAGGACCCATGGGCTTGAGTGGGGGTCTAAAGGAAAATCCATATGGGTAGAGAGCCAGCAGTGCAGCACTGGGCAGATGCTCCCACGCTGTTTGACTGCTGTAGATGATGTTGTTCCGCCATGCTGAAGCCACAATCAGAGTGGCTCTTCTCACCCCCCCTGAACAGTCTCCTGTTCTCTCCCTTGCACTAGTTGCATGTGGACTGCATACAGCCCTGGATGGGCCACTTCCGGCCCCTGGGCCTTATGTTTGACACCCCAGCACTAGCACCTTCTCTTGTGGAGATAGAAGGGAAAACACATATTTCTGCAAGTGAAAGGCACAGAGCCATACTTTTTAAAAACGAAAGTTGGGAATTCAGAGAACCTTGCTTAACCTATCATTACAACACTATATCGATATAATTACATTTTATTGCCATTTTCCCCAAAATGCAGCTATTATAGCGATATATCAATATAAGCATGCACAAAAAAATAAAAGGGTTGTGTGCTGATGATGCCACCCTCCAGAGAGCCAGTTTGGAGTAGAGGTTAAGTGCGTGGACTCTAATCTGGGAGAACTGGGTTTGATTCCCCACTCCTCCACTTGCAGCTGCTGGATGACCCTGGGCAAGCCATAGTTCTGCCAGAGCTGTTCTCTCACGGACAGTTCTCTCAGAGCTCTCTCTGCCCCATCTGCCTCATAGGGTGTCTGTTGTGCGGAGGGGAAGGGAAAGGAGTTTGTAAGCTGCTCTGAGACTCCGAGTGAAGGGCGGGGTATAAATTATCATCATCTTCTTCTCCCTTGAAAATTCTGATTACTTAAGGCATGGGCAGATGAAAATTGACTCCACAACTTTGACAGTGCAGAGAAGAGGCAGATTTGCAGAATAACCGTGCCCAAACTGATTCCAGTACTTGTGTATCAACTGCCAAGAACATCAGGAGTAAGTTGAGTGTGCGGAAAAGCCCAATGTCTCTTTCAAGCATTATAAAATTACTCTGAGTTTCTGGGGACATTTAGATGTTTCCACTAGTGAATAAATAAAAGCTTCCTGCCTTCAGTGAGGAAGAATCCAGGAACCTGCTCCCATGCATTCCTTGACGCTCCTGCTGAGCAATGTGACTTGTACTAAGCATTTAACAAATACTGACAACTTAGGATCGGCAAAATATAGTGTGGAAGAGGATGGAAATTTCTGTCCTTGTTCTGCAGCTCTCCCTTCTCTTACCTCATTCTGTGTCCCAAGGACAATGCAAAGGCAAAGAAGGGGGTGTCTTCCCATTGTCCCGCCCTGCAACAGAGGTGTGAGTTAACTAGGGTTGCCAGCTGTAGGTTGGTAAATTCCTGGAGATTTGGGCCAGAAGAGCGTAGGGATTGGGACGGGGAGGAAAGGGCCCTCAATGGGCTCTAATGCAGCCATGTTTTTTGGGGAACTGGCCTCTATATTCTGGAGATCAGTTGTAATTCCAGGAGATCTCCAGACCCCACCTGGATACTGGGAAACCTAACAATGTGTTTCCTGATGCCCACATATTTCTTCCCTAAAGCATCTCTTTTCAGCTTGGTGTAGTGGTTAAGTGCGGAGACTCAAATCTGGGAGAACCGGTTTGATTCCCCACTCTTCCACTTGCAGCTGCTGGATGACCTTGGGCAAGCCATAGTTCTGTCAGAGGTGCTCTTGAAAAAAAGAGCAGTTTCTGTCAGAGCTCTCTCAGCCCCACATACCTCACAGAGTGTCTGTTGTGGGGAGGTGAAGGGAAAGGAGTTTGCAAGCTGCCCTGAGACCCACCTACCTCACAGGGTGTCTGTTGTGGGGAGGGGAAGGGAAAGGAGTTTGTAAGCTGCTCTAAGATCCCAGGAGGCAATGAGCAACCATTTCGAAACAGCTGACCCCTTCATGGAAGGTTCCAAGCAATACATCCACCTAACATTTTGTGATTCACTCCCTACAGAAACCATTTTGGGGGTGGCCCCATATATCCCAAAACATCCATTTTGTGGTCGTATTCACAACAGAGTTGCCAAACCCTGCGACTGGCAGGAGAAAATTAATCTTTAAAAACTGGCCATAGGATAATGGCATGACATCACTTCCGGGAATACCCTGGAACCTCTCTAGGAGTTGCCAGAAACACTATGCTTTTACCACAGAGTTTCAAGAATTTCCTAGAGAGGCATGGCATCATTTCCAGGTTTCCCCCAGAAGTTATGTCATTCAGTCACTGCTGGTTCCCCCCGTGTCCCCCTCCTGGCGTCCCTATTTACAACTCATTCTCATAGTTCCAAAAGTGCCCATGGATTCAGGTAGGCTAGATATCCCTGTTATTAACTTTTGCCTGGCAAGTCTTATACAAATAGGTAAAGCTGCCTTTATATTGAATGGGACCATTGTTTGCAGTTTTTCTGAACTTGACCTATGCCTTTGAGAGCTGCAGTATAGACAGACATAAACTGCACAGCCAATATATTTATTTTTTGTAAGTGCTGTCGTGGGAAGAATTTTATCTGGTGACTGAAATATGTGTCATATGCAAGTACTACAGGCATAGGAACCCAGCCGGGTTAAAATGGTGGCAAGTCTAAAAAGTAGAACCGTGACGTGAGGATAACGGTTCAGTTAGAAATTCTTGCCTGAAAAGCAGTTAAAAAAAACAAAACTATCCAGGGATTTCCTGACTACTCCTTGTTCCCCATCCCTTCCCTGCTAACAAAGTGTGGTGTGTTGTTAGGTTCGTACTGTGGTCCCTTTCAAAATTCTGGATGGTAGTGGGACTTGTGATATAAACACGACTGGTTTATAAAGATAATACGCCGTATAAATGGGCAGTTATGTTCCATGCGTGAGTATAAGCGCCCTCAGATGCATTTCTTTTTAAAAATAACTCCACGGCGGTTATTTTTAGCAGGTGAGATCTGCTGAAAAGAACCTTTCCTGACCAGGAAGGGGTGGGGCGAGGAAGCAGTTCGAGGTGACATTTTGATCCTGTTCTGCCTTCCCTTCTTCATGTTGGCTTTCGGATGAAATTCCTCCACAGGGATGTAGCCACAAAACCAAAGACTATTTTCCCAGGTTCTGTGGAGACATTTTTGTTACCAGGACTTTCTGTGTTATTCGTAAACTCTTGGTTGTTATCAGTAAAGGTGTGTGTGGAGGGAAAAGGATGACCGTGGTCAGTTTCGCTGACAGGAATGCTGTTATCTCCCATGGACAGAAGTGGATCCTTCATCCCAGCCACACAGCAAACCTCATAAAGCTAAATTTGGGAACCCCAACTGTTTTGAGCCTGTGGACACGTTTGGAACAACGACAAAATGGCTGCTGTCTTCAGGCAATAGCTCTATTTGACAGAATGACTTTTAAAAAGAGCATATTTAAAATTATTTTCTTGCTTACACATAGCTTACCTTCAGTCAAGAGAAGAAGAGAAGAGATTGGATTTATACCCTGTCTTTCACTACCCGAAAGAGTCTCAGAGCTGCTTACAATCTCCTTTTCCTTCCCCTCCCCACAACAGATACCCTGTGAGGTAGGTGGGGCTGAGAGAGCTCTGAGAGAACTGCTCATGAGAGACCAGCTCTGAAAGAACTTCCAACTGATGCAAGGTCACACCAGCAGCTGCATGTGGAGGAGCGGGGAATCAAACCCAGATTAGAGTCCACGATCCTAACCACTACACCAAACTGGGTCTCCCTACACCAAACCATGCAGCCAATCAAATCTCTAAAGACCAATCAGAAGTCCTGCTGAGCAGAAGCCTCACCTGGTCCCACCCACTGTCTAAAAACACTTGGTGGGCAACCAAGAAAGGTGTCAGAAGGGACCATGACGCCCATGTGCACTACACTGGGGACTCCTGTGCTAGATGATGTTCAGGAGTTGACACAGTTACTCTTTGTGACAGTATTCTAGAGCAAGTTTGCTTCATGGGTTAAGTCTCCTGCTTGAGATACAACTGTAACCAGACTTGAAGCCATCCTGACATACAGTTAGGCCTCCCATTTACCCACCCATGGTGAGGAATCACCTGCCCCCAAAGCCAAATTCCCACCATGAGGAATTGAGGAGGAAATGGCCTCCCCATAGGGACATTCTAGGAATTTCCCACTGAGGATGCCCCCTAGAGTGTCACCTGGAAATGACATCACACTCCTCTCCAAATTCTGCCTGCCCCCCCAAATCCCAGCATTAGCCTAGGCAGTATAGGGAACCCTATATTCAGTTTTCTTCCTTTCCCCCATTCCATGAAGGGATCACTTTCCCTGTGTTGAGACTTGGGCTGTTTTCACACTAGAAAAGCTGCCACTGTGGTGAGCACGAGTGAGGAGTGAACAGGAACGGAATTCACTTGCCCCATTCCACGCATTGGTCACTGCTGGCAGCACCCCTCCCCACACCCTTCCTGCTTTCAGGTTGGCACAGAATTGCCAACATGACAATAGTCTTTTCAGACCCTTCCATAGCCTGGCAACCCCCCCTCATACAAACAGCTAAGCCTTGGGTGAGGGTCTTAAAGCCTTGTTAAAGGGCTAAAAGGGGGAATGGCAGAGCTGACTCTTGCCATTTCTTAAGGTATGGTGTAGTGATTAAGAGTGGCAGACTCCGATCTGGAGAACTGGGTTTGATTCCCCACTCTTCCATATAAAGCCAGCTGGGCGACCTTTTTTGAATTATTTTGTATTGGTTTCCCACACTTTACCAAGACACACATCCATAAACAATAACCACAAACATATAAACATATAAACCACCACAAACCAAACAAAGCGTCAATCTTAGTTCTCTCAGAACTCTCTGAGCTCCACCTACCTCACAGGGTGTCTGTTGTGGGGAGGGGAAGGGAAAGGAGTTTGTAAGCCACTCTGAGACACCTTTGGGTAGTGAAGGGCGGGGTATAAAACCAATCTCCTCCTCCTCCTCCTCCTCCTCCTCCTCCTGCCAATACTGGCTTGGGAAACTGTGGGAGATTTGGTGGATGAAGCCTGGGAAGGGGAGGGACTGTGGGGTATAACGGCGTAGAACCCACCCTCCAAAACAGCCATTTGCTCCAGGAGGACTGATCTCTTTTGTCTCAAGATGTGGGGAATGGGGAGTGGGGAATCCCGGGAGATCTCCAGGCCCCACCTGGAAGCTGGAAACCCTTCCTCTGCCCTCTGTCTGCAGGCAGAGCCTTCACACCTGCTGTTTTCTTGTTTGTGGGGCATGATCACACCACAACATCTGGGAAGCATAGCGCACCCGTGGCCAACCCGTGGTGTCCCGCCGAAGATGTGGAGTTAAAAAGTACCAAGGAAAGTGCACTAGTATCCGGAAAACACGCGGCACAGGCGGGCGTCTGATCGCGGGAGCGCTATCTATGTAGTTTGGAGATCAGTCGTGATTCTGGGGGATCGTCACCCCCACCTGGAG
>NW_015173159.1:319914-335075 GCF_001447785.1 Gekko japonicus
GAGGAGGAGGAGGAGGAGGAGGAGGAGGAGACTGGATTTATACCTCGCCCTTCACTACCCAAAGGAGTCTCAGAGCGGCTTACAAACTCCTCTCCCTTCCCCTCCCCACAACAGACACCCTGTGAGGTAGGCGGGGCTGAGAGAGCGCTGGCAGAAACTGCTCTTTTTCAAGGACAACTTTGCCAGAGCTTGTGACTGACCCAAGGTCACATCAGCAGGTGCAAGTGGAGGAGTGGGGAATCAAACCCAGTTCTCCCAGATTAGAGCCCGCACACTTAACCACTACACCAAACTGGCTCTGGTTAAGAAAACAGAAACATACAGGTCAAATTAATACTGCTAGTCAATTTAAAAATAGATATTAACAATTATACAAAAATACATGTATTTAGAAGACGAGAAGAAGAGATTGGATGTATACCCTGCCCTTCACTACTAGAAGGAGTCTCAGAGCGGTTTATAATCTTCTTTCCCTTCCCCTCCGCACAAGAAACACCCTGTGAGGTAGGTGGGGCTGAGTGAGCTCTGAGAGAACTGCCCTTGAGAGAACAGCTCTGAAAGAACTTGTAACTGACCCAAGGTCACACCAGCAGCTGCATGTAGAGAACTGGGGGACCACACCTGGTTCTCCCAGATCAGAGTCCGTGCTCTTAGCCACTACACCAAACTGGCTCTCACAAAAGGTTAAAAACAGCTATTGTCCCTTACAATATCCTCGGTTATCGTTTATGATTTTTAGTGACATCCAAAACTGACAAATGCTGACCCTGATCAGACGCACTTCAGTGTTTTAAATAATTAATTAATCCGCTCTCTATATAGTCTAGGGATCAGTTGTAATTCCGGGGGGGTCTTCACCCCCACTTGGACGTTGGCATCCCTACTGCCAACTGAATGTAGCACTTCACTCATCCGACGAAGTGGGCCCTGGCTCATGAACAATTCTGCCATAATAAATTCATTAGTCTCTAAGGCGCCACAGGACTGGCTTGCTATTTTGGCCGCAGGATCTTAACACTGCTAATTTACGTTTCCCAGGGTTGTTGGTGGCCCTGAGCGCTGCCTCGCATGGCAAACCGTCTGGTGCTTCTTGTTGTTGAACGTTAAGGCTCCGGCCACACACCCCACGATTCCCTTTCTGGGTTCTGCTTTATGTTGTCCCAAAAGAGTTGTGTCTCAAAGGTTGTGCCTCGGCCAGCCAAGGGCCAATTCACACATTATAAAATCTTTGTGGCTGCCCCAAGGACGTTCTGTTTTAGATGTGCAACTGGGATTCTTCGCTAGGAACCCGGTCCCCAGGCAGACATGGGCCCAATTCAGATAGGGGGCTATAGCATGCGGGGTGAAGGGACATATAGGGCTCCTATGGTGGAGTCTGGAGTTCTCCAAGGATTACTACTGATCTCCAGACTGCAGACATCAGGTCCCCTGAAGAAAATCTCCTTTGGAGAGTGGATTCTATGGCATTCTACCCCTCTGAGTTCCTTCCGCAGGCCAGGCTCCACCCCTTAAATCCACAGGGATTTCCCAAACCAGAGTTAGCAACTCCATCCCTAATCTCCCAGAATTTACCGACTAGGAGATGACAACCCTAGTTCACTTTTCTCAACTGGGGAGTTGTTATTTCCCTTGCTGGGGAAATTTAATGTAACTTTCTCCTGTGGTTCGTGGGGTCATTTCAGGTCAGTAAAATGTGGGGCTGACAGTGCCCCAGCAGGGTTAGGGGATCCTTTGCCCCCACCTCTGTTTAGAGTGGTACTGGGAGGAAAATTAAAAAATGGCTGCTGGGCTGGAGGAAACCCCTGGGGGAAACTAGACAGTGATATCACACCTCTCTAGGCATCACAGGAAATGCTATGGTTTTACCACAGAGTTTCTGGAAATTCCTAGAGAGGCATGTTGTCACTTTCCAGGTTTCCCCCGAAAGTGATATCATACTGACACTGATGTCTGCCCCCCATGTCCCTGCCTGCCTGATTTCCTGCTGGCAACCCTAGAAAAATGGCACTAGAAAAGAGTTAAGCCCCTACTACCTAGATGCTGCAGTCCCTTTCCAGCTTGGACCCTGCATACCTGAGGATTAAGTTCCTAGGAGAGCTAGTTTGGTGTAGTGGCTAGGAGCGTGGACTCTAATCTGGGAGAACCAGGTTTGATTCCTCATTCCTCCACAAGCAGCTGCTGGCGTGACCTTGGGTCAGCCACAAGTTCTTTCACAGCTGTTATCTCAAGAGCGGTCCTTGAAAGAGCTCTCTAAGCCCCACCTACCTCACAGGGTGTCTGTTGTGGGGAGGGGAAGGAGATTGTAAACCACTTTGAGACTCCTTCGGGTAGTGAAGGGCGGGGTATAAAGCCAATCTCTCTTCTCTAGTAGGGAACTTCCAGTGAGAGAGTGGTGTAGTGATTAATGTGTTGGACTAGGACCTGGGAGACCCAGTTTCAAATCCCCATACTGCCATGGAAGCTCGCTGGGTGACCTTGGGCCAGTCACTGTCTTTAAGCCTAACGTACCTCACAGGGTTGTTGTGAGTACAAAATGGAGGAGAGGAGAATGATGTATGCTGCTTTGGATCCCCATTTGGGAGAAAGATGGAATATAAATAAAGTAAATACGTAAATATAGACAGGTGGCCATGAGGACTTTTAACATGTGACTCTGCCTTACATTTTCGGTTGGGAAGTGGGAGAAGCAATGGAGGGAAGATGGTAGTGGGCCATTGCAAGTTTGGCCAAAACTCTACCAGAATGAGTGGGCCCTATTTAGAACGGTTTGGGGGGTATTTGAATATAGGGAACTTTGTTTCCAACCTCCCCCCAACTTAACCCCGTAATAACTGCACTTCTTTTGTAAGTTATCACCTTGTTTTTCAAATAGGTGTGCTTCCTTCCTTCCAGAGAACCGTGATTTCACTGCAGGGAGAAGCTGCCCTCATTGCTTTACAGGAATCTTCATCTCATCTCTCCTTACAAAGAATTCCTCCTAGTGTGTTGATCAGCTGATGCCTTAAAATGGAATCTAAGAGAAAATCTTTACAGCAGATCATTGGTGCTCCAATAATACTCTGTTTCTGGGCAATGTGAATTTCTAATGCCGTGTAGCAGATTCAGCAATAACGATCAACGTCCTAAACTGGGGTGTATGGGAGGGAATCATTCCAGGGACTGTGATGGACAAACACAGAAGGAAGGCACACACACAAAAAATTGCGTTCTTCTTTTCTTCCTGGGACTAGCTCCAGTGAGCTGGAAGTCCTTCCTCATTCAGTGGGTGACCTTCCAGTCCCATCCTTCCTCCAAGGAGCTCAGAGCGGCATAGACCGGTTCTCACATTCCTCCATTTCATCTTCACGGTAACCCTGCGAGGTAGGTTAGGCTGACAGGTTAGGCTGGCCCAAGGTCAGGCAGTCAGTTTTACTCACACGGAGAATAGAGGATCCCACAAGATGAAAGAGGAAGTGCAGGCACTTTTGTCCTTGCTAAGGGAAAGCAAGTCACCGGATCAGGCAATTCCCGTATTGTCCTCTCCTGTAACAATTTGTGACAACCTTGCAAAATTATCCTGCGAGCTTCAGGTTGTCCTTCTCTGTTGCAGAAGACGGGAGGACAGTTCTAGCCACCGTTCTCCATTTTTAATAAATTATAGTTAAGTCGCAACTGACATCTGGCAACCCCAAGAAACTCCAGCTCATGGGGTTTTCAAAGCAATAGATGAGCAGAGGTGGTTTGCCATGGCCTTCCTCTGCATAGCAACCCTAGACCTCCTTGGAGGGGTCTCCTATCCAAGTACTGACTATTATGGCTGACCCTGCTTAGCTTCCCCAGCCGTGATAAGCTTGGGTCGGTCTAGTTTATTTAGTCTGCTACTGGACTATTTGGACTGCTACATCTGTAGCCCGTTCTCCATACAGAGACAGATAAATCGTCCTCTCATTTGTCTCTCTGTCCTGTCATCGGCGGCTATTACCAGAACCTTCATTTTCCATTCAATTTTAAAATGTGTTTTTCTCTCTATATCAATTACATCCTAAGTGCTATACTTCTCAGGCAAAAAGGGGGGGGGGGGGAGATGAATGTGATGACTTGCGCTGTTTTGTTGATGGATATTTTATATATGCCTTTCCTTTGTCAAAAATGCTTTCCACCCAAAAGCTGCTGCCAAGGTAGATATTTCCACGTAACGATCTTTCTGTAAAACCAGAGTGTACTCCTTGCATGATAGACAGGGTTATGAGGCTGGCTCTTAAGGAACGGCCACACTACAGATTCAGATGGTTTCGAATCATCTTTGACTGCCATAGCTTCCTGAAAAGAATTCTGGGAATTATATGAGGCAACATGGCGAAAACCTGCTCTTCCTCTGTGCTTCGCATATGAAGATTTCTTAATAATGCCATTGGTCCATCTCGCCCAGTGGTCCATCTCGCTCTCAGTCGGAAAATACCTGGAGGTTTGAGGGAAGGAGCATGAGAGCAGAGTTTGAAGAGGGAAGGGACTTCCGTGAGGTATAATGCCATTGAGTCTACCTTCCAAAGTGGCCATTTTCTCAGTCTCTTGGAGATCAGTTGTAATCCCAGGAGATCTCCAGCTACCACCTGGAGGTTTAGTAACTGAACCACACAGGTAAAAAGGGCTCCCTTGCTCGAAAGCCAGGCGAATCCGACTCTAGGGGGCAGTGCTCATCTCCGTTTCCAAGCTGAAGAGCCAGCGCTGTCCAAAGACGTCTCCGTGGTCATGTGGCCGGTAAGACTAAATGCTGAAGTGCACAGAACGCTGTTACCTTCCCACCGAAGCAGTACCTATTTATCTACTTGCAATTTCTTGCTTTTGAATGGCTAGGTTGTTAGGAGCTGGGACCAGAGAGGGGGGCTCACTCTGTCATGCGGCACTCGGGTCTCTAACTGCCCAACTACAGACCTTCCGGTCTGCAGCTCAGCGTGGCTCCTAACCACACAGGTAATCATGACCAATTATTATTATTATTATTATTATTACATTCAGCTTATATACCGCTCCATCCCAAGGGCTCGGAGCGGTTTACAGAGGGACATTAACATCCTAACTAGGGCCACGTAGTACAGGGGAGAAATGACTGCCTACCAGGCACCCGAGCAGGGTGTGTTCACTTGATGTTACTTCCTTTTTTCCGGCTCTTTTTCATGGTGGGTTCTTTCCTATGTCGAGGCAGGATCTTCTTCCAGCAAGATCTTCTTCCGGCAGCGACTCCTTCTGGAGCGGACCTCATGGTGCGCGCAGCGCGGCTATGCAATGACTGCAGCACTGGTCTCCGTCCTTATTGGCTCCGACCACGCTGTGTCGTTGCGTTGTTACGTCTCCTGGGCCAGTCTCCGCCTGAGTTGCTTGTCGCCCGACACTGGACCGCTGCCATATTTGCGAATCGCTGCCCACCAAATTACTAATATAAATTTCGAATATATTCATTGTTATCTTCAGATACATCATTCTTATACACACAAATTGTATCCTCAGTAAAGTCATAAGACAAATTCATAAGACACCATATAAGTCGCCATATCAAGTCTCATTTCAAAAACATATTGATACAAAACGGAGATTCTCAAATAATACCCAATCTTTCTCAAACTTTGAGAGATGATGATTTTTAAAGTTTGGTCACGATTACCTGGGTGGGTTTAGTTACTATACCTTTTTCTTGTGACCTTCTCTCCTTTCTGTTGGACCACCTGGAAGTTGGCAACCCTACCAGTAGTGGTTGCTCTGACTGGTAATTAGGGTTAATGCCTTCCTGCTGTTGCCAAAGCAACATTTTTTTAAAAAATCCACACAGCCAATCAAATCTCCAATAGCCAATCAGAAGCCCTATTGGGTTAAAGCCCCACATGGCCAGGCCCACTTTCCAAAACCATTTGGTGGGCATCAGGAAAAGTGTCAGAAGCCCCCATGGTGCCCATATAGTCGAACCACAATGTTTGTGGCAAATAGAAGTGCATCACCCCAGGTGTGATAACATCACATGTGGAAGTGATGTAATCAGACCAGGGATGCTGATTGTGCCCCCAAACCAGAAGTCCCCCCTTCCCCATGCCTAGCAGCCCTATATAGTCCCTTGGTAAGACTTTTTGTGGGTCCTTCCCAGTCTTGCTGCCTGTGATCATTCACCTGGAGATGCTGGAGTTGAACCTGCCCTCCTTTCTCCTCAGGGGGTATAGAGAGTTCATTTTCAGAGCTTGCTTCAAACAACTACAGTTCCCAACACTTTGGTGCAGTGGTTAAGTGCGCAGACTCTAATCTGGGAGAACTGGGTTTGATTCTCCTCTCCTCCACTTGCAGCTGCTGGATGACCTTGGGCAAGCCATAGTTCTTGAAAGAGCACTTTATGTCGACCCTCTCTCTACCTCACAGGGTGTCTGTTGTGGGGAGGGGAAGGGAAGGGAAGGGAAAGGAGGTTGTAAGCCGCTCTGAGACTCCAAGTGAAGGGCGGGGTATAAATCCAATCTCCTCCTCCTCCTCCTCCTCCTCTTATGACTTTCTGCCTGCACAGAACAACCCAGTATCGGCTGCTGTTGCATCTGGGTCTTTGCCTTTGCAGCTGGATCTTTGCTTTCCCTGCGCTTGTGTCTGGCTAAAAGCATGGAATGCCCCCCTCCTATAGCTAGCAATGGAGGATGGCTGGGGGCATCTTGTTCAGAGGGCCATAGTCCAATTCACTTGAAATTTGGGGGTTATTTAAAGGACAGGCACCAGCAGCTCTGCTGGAATTTTGGTGCAATTTGATTTAAAAACAGCCCCTCCGGCCCTTCTGAAATATTCCCCATAGGGAATGGTGCCAAATAATATCGGAATCCTCCCTCCACCCATGGATCCAAATGCCAAACCGATAATTGGAACCTCGAAAACTGGGAACACCAATATTTATGGCCTCCCTTATATCTGGATCTGAAAAATGCTGATGGGGGAGTCCCACATTAGGCTACTCATCACAAGGTGAGCCAGCTCTTCTACTCCTGAAGAGTGCTGGGGCCCAGCTCCTGTGCTGACTTACTGGTCTCTCCTACTATTTCTTTAGCAGAGGGGAGGCTTCAGGCTGCCGGGGGCACACTCCTGTGCCTGGTCTATGCCTCAGCCTAAGCTGCTGAGGTACTTCAAGAGACTGTGGTGGTTGTGGGCGGATCCACTCTGGGACCTCCCGATCTGAGGGCCCTGCTGGCTCAGGGAGCAGTGCTGGCGCTGGCCGAGGGTCCCTTTGGGGAGGCTTTGGAAAGTCCTTCTCACTAGGAGGGTCTGCTAAGGCAGAGCTTGGGGGACAGCTTGACCTCATCCAAGGACTCCCCTTCCTGTGTTAACCCAGGTGCCATGACATCACCTGACTAGAAGAAGAAGAGTTGGTTTTTATAACCTCCTTTTCTCTACCCTAAGGAGTCTCACGGCATCTTATAATCATCTTTCCCTTCCTTTCCCCACAACAGGCTGTTTATGAGGTATATGGGGCTGAGAGAGTTCTGAGAGAAACTGCGGCTGGCCCAGATAACCCAGGCAGGCTTCATGTTGAGGAGGGGGGAATCAAACCTGTGTGTGATACAGTAGAAATTAGCACAGCCTGCTTATATTAAATTCCCCAGATAATATTGGGGTCCCTGACTCCTTTTAGTTTGGTGTAGTGGTCAAGTGTGCGGTGTAGTAGTTTGGTGTAGTGGTTAAGTGTGCAGACTCTAATCTGAGAGGATCTGGTTTGATTCCCCACTCCTCCACTTGCAGCTGCTGGATGACCTTGGGCAAGCCATAGTTCTGACAAGAGCTGTCCTTGAAAGAGCAGTTCTTGAAAGAGCTCTCTCAGTCCCACCTACCTCACGGGGTGTCTGTTGTGGGGAGGGAAAGGGAAAGGAGTTTGTAAGCTGCTCTGAGACTCTGAGTGAAGGGTTGGGTATAAACCCAATCTCTTATACCCCAATTTTCTGTACCTTAAGGAGTCTCAGAGTGGCTTACAATCACCTTCCTGTCCTCTCCCCACAACAGGCACCTTGTGAGGTTGATGGGACTGAGAGAGTTCTGAGGGAACTGTGACTGGCTCAAGGTCACCCAGCAGGCTTCCTGTGGAGGAGGAGGAGGAGTGGGGGATCAAACCCGGTTCTCCAGATTAGAGTCCACCACCCTTAACCGTTATACCACACTGGCTATCACCCTGCTGACTAGCTCAATCTTGCCAGAGCCTGGGAGCTAAGCATTAGTTCATGGAAGGGAGACCACCAAGGAAGGCTGGGGACGCTAAGCAAAGGAAGGCAATTGCAAACCATCTCTGTTAGCCTCTTGCCTCGCCTTGAATGCCCCATGGTCCTCCTGGGGTCTCCATGACTCGGTTGCAAGTTGATAGCACCCTAGTTAGCCAGTTTGCAAACCACCAGTTAGCCAGCTTTAGTCTAAGACTAAGAGTCTGCATTCTGCAGTGTTCTTGACAGACTGGTGAAAGGTTATAGAGTTATAACCAGCAGACAGTCTCCATGCGTTTTATTTTTGGGTGCTGTGCTGAGTTATTTTTGTTTGGTGGTAATCAAAAACACTCTCGGAGTGTGGTTTTCATTTTACATTTGTGTGCATGTTGGCAAAACAACAGGATGAAGATGGCAAGTCTCTCCCTCCTCCTCCTCCTCCTCCTCCGGCTCTCCATCCTCCTCTGGAGCACAATTGGATCCTGATGTTCCCTAGACATCTGATCCAGTGGATGCCTGGAGAATATCCCTCCAGAATCTTCAGCTGGCTCGTTGCTCTTTTGCTTGAAAGAAAGAAAAGGGGGGGGGAGAATTAAGGAGTCATTAGTACATGTTTTTTAAACTAATCACTGATTTATGAAAGCGAGTGCTGGATTTACTCACCACTTTGTTCCCGAGAGGGTGCCAAGCTGGCTGTTGCCCACAGGATTCTCTCCGCACTCCGCTTCCTGGCAAAGGAGAGCGTTAAGGGCTGATTTACACATGCCACAGAACGAGGCGAGAAAATGCTGAGGTGGTGGATCGGGCTGCAAACTGGGCGTGGGCTTTCCTGACATGTCATCGGAGCGGACGAGACCCACCAGGGAAGAGGGCTAGCCTCCTGGGAAGGCCTAGCAACTGGGCAGAAGAAACTGAATGGCAGTAGAGAAAGGATACAGCGAGGGGTGGGCTGCTGGTGGTGGGAAGATTAAAACTCTACCTATACGTTACAAATCGCTTAGAAAAATAAAGCTGCGATAACATGGCAGCTTTATGTGAAGCGTAAACTAGAATAAGGAGGAACAGATTCTTCCACATGCCACTTTGAGGCCTCGCACTTCTCCTTTGTCTAAATTTGCTCTCTTTGAGGAAGTCACCAACAAAAAACCAACTGTGTAATGAAATGACAATAAAACATAAATTACAGATTTATAGCAATAACCATGACATACTGATGATCTGAGAAAAGGAGGGGAAAATAGAAGAAGAAGAGGAGGAGGAGGAGGAGATTGGATTTATACCCCGCCCTTCCCTACCCAAAGGAGTCTTAGAGCGGCTTACAAACTCCTTTCCCTTCCCCTCCCCACAACAGACACCCTGTGAGGTAGGTGGGTCCGAGAGAACTCTGAGAGAATTGCTTTTGAGAGGACAGCATTTCCAAAACAGCCATTTTCCCTAGAAGAAGGGGAATGCATTGTGGGTTGTTGTTTTTTTTAATTAAATAAAGCTATCTGTGTAGTCTGGAGATCAGTCGTAATTCTGGGGGATTGTCACCCCCACCTGGAGGTTGGCAACCTTCCTGGCAGCTGAATGTAGCACTTCACAGATCCGACAAAGTGGATCCCGGCTCATGAACACTTCTAAAAACAAAAAAAGGGGGAATGGACTTAACATGAAACAAATCGAATTAAATACCTAAAGGTGAAGAAAACAGAAACATGCAGGTCAAATTAATACTGCTAGTTCATTTAAAAATAAATAGATATTAAAGGAGGAATGGATTTAACATGAAACAAATTGAATTAAATACCTAAAGGTGAAGAAAACAGAAACATGCAGGTCAAATTAATACTGCTAGTTCATTTAAAAATAAATAGATATTAACAATTATACAAAAATACATGTATTTAGAAGACAAGAAAAAGAGGTTGGATTTATACCCTGCCTTTCACTAACAGAAGGAGTCACAGAGCGGTTTATAATCTCCTTCCCCTCCCCACAACAAATACCCTGTGAGGTAGGTGGGGCTGAGAGAGCTCTTCAGAGAACTACTCCTGAGAGAACAGCTTTGAAAGAACTTGTAACTAACCCAAGGTCACACCAGCAACAGCGGTATGTAAAGGAATTGGGAATCACACCTGGTACTCCCATATTAGAGTCCATGCACTTAACCACTGCACCAATAGGGATGCTTAAGAAGAATTTCCTTTGTCTCTATGGTGAAAAACCATAGTGATTGTAGGGATTCCTAGAGCATCACCTGGAAATGGTCCATGCACTTAACCACTGCACCAATAGTGATGCTTAAGAAATTCCTTTGTCTCTACAGTGAAAAACCATAGTGGCTGTAGGGATTCCTAGAGCATCACCTGGAAATGTCACATTCTCCAGCCCCCAACTCGGAAGTGTCATCAAATTGTTTATGGCACTGTGTGAATTCCCCCGGCCTCGATGTTTTTTTACAACAGATATCTGGGAAATTCCTAGAGCGTCACAGATAATGTGACACCACATCTCATGGAATGCGACCCTCCTCGGGCACTGCCATAAAAATCTCCCTGTGCAGCAACCCTCGCGCCTTGGGAGCAGTCTGTCCCAACTTGAAAAGGAAGTTAATAACTCTGGCCTCGTGCAAATCAGGTTAGATCAGCAGTGGACTAGTCATTTAACATCTAGGAAGAAGAACAGCAGCTCCACCAGCACTACAGGGGCCGCTCAACTCAGGCACAATGATTGGTAGGGTTGCCAGGTCCCTCCTGGCAACTGGCAGGGGATGTGGGGGGGGGACTTAACCGGAGTGGGAGGGAGGCCCAGGCTACATCACTGGTGATGTGGCAGTGTCCCTCCTGACATGTACAGGAACTGATGTCATCATGTTGTGACATCGTGGTGACACTGACATTTGGGCAAAAACTCTATGGTAAAAATGGCTTCTACCACAGAGTTTTTGCCCAAATACCAGAGCATCAGCGCAACATCGCCAGTGTGATGATGTAACTTCCAGTGCATGCTGGAACTGATGTCACCACATCTCCGGTGACATAACCTGGGCCTCCCCCCCTGCTCTTGGTAAGTCCCCCCTCCAGCTGCTGATTGGTGGGGGGGGGCATGGCATGACAGCAGGATATCCGCTGCCACCAAGGGGGGCTGGCAACCAAGATTGGTGTCAGCTTGCCAGTTACCTCCTGCTGCACCCACCACCAAAGGCAATGGGTGAACTGCTGTACACTGCATTGGTCAGGCCACACCTGGAGTACTGTGTGCAGTTCTGGAGGCCTTACTTCAAAAAGGAGGTGGACAGAATGGAGTGCATGCAGAGAAGAGCAACAAGGAGGATCGGGGGCCTGGAGACCAAGCCCTAGGAGGAAAGGATGAGGGACTTGGGAATGTTCAGTCTGGAGAAGAGGAGGTTGAGGGGGGACATGATTGCTCTCTTGAAGTATCTGGGTACAGGGAGCTGTTCCTGTTGGCAGCAGGGGATATTACTCACAATTATGGGTTTACATTAAGGTTGGGAAGGTACCAGCTGGATATTAGGAAGAACGTTTTTACAGTAAGAGTTGTTTGACAGTGGAATCAGCTGCCTAGGGCAGTGGTGAGCTCCCCCTCCCTGGCAGTCTTTAAGCAGCGGCTGGACGTACACTTGTCAGGGATGCTCTCTAGGCTGATCCCCTGCATTGAGCAGGGGATTGGACTAGATGGCCTGTATGGCCCCTTCCAACTCTATGATTCTATGAACTGGTGCCCATCGTTGACTGTGCTAGCCCTTTGAGGATTTGAGTGGAGAGACCTAGAAGTGCTGGCTTATAGGTCCACAGGGTATGCTCAATACAGCTTGTTCCTTGGTCATCTGAACTCTTGGGCTGGATGCTCAAAAAGAAAGAAAGAAAGCGGGGGAGGGGGAGGGAAAATGCATCTTTTAGGTCATGTAGTTAAGGCTTTTTAGCCTGCCTTATGTGCGAGTGCTGGAATCCGATGATAGGAGCTTTGTCTCTTGAATCCTTAGGCCCTGCAGATCTTGCTGGTCTCTAAGGTGCTACTGCACTTGAAAATAAGTTCATGTTGGTGGAGGAGAACAAGTTGGGATGCGAGTTCTCAGCAATCCAATCCAGTTGGCCAGACCTGGGGATGGGACCTATTTTCTATGACGATGCTGAATTGTGCCTCTCTGAAAGTCACATGCTTATTTGAGTCCGCTTTGCATCTTGTGAAATCATTCTGAAAACCTTAATGCTCACACAAAAAAGGTCAAATCTGTCTCTGTGGCTAAGACTGCAAGTTTTGTTGGTGGCCACCAAAGACGCTTTTCTTTCTCATAACATTTGAATGCAGCCGACGAATCACTGGATGGGGGATTGCCTTTGGTCTGTCTATCGTAAAGTAAACCAATTTCTGCTTTTGTTGGCTTGAGACGCAATTAAGCACAAAAGACAATTAATGCTGTACAATTAACTCCAGTGCACTGTGAAAGAAACTAGAGAGTTGATTGTTAATGAGGTGTTTGTGGACATCATCACTAAGGGAATTGGCAGAAGGGAAGTAAAGACGGGAAGTGACTCATGAGAAGAGACAAAATTAAGTACAGTGAACACACCATGTGCCTCTAAGTATAACATGAAGAAGGTCAATGAACACACACTAGGCTCTCCCCTTCCTCCTCTTTGGACATTACTTATTACAGAACTGCTTCTTCAAGATGTGCTTGAACTGTCATGCAGTAGAGAAACATAAACATTAAAAAATAGCATTGTTTCGGCAATAAAAACACACACATAAAAATTGTCTGGTCACAACAAAGGGCTGGAGATGTGTGTGAGTTCCGGGTTAAAATCAGTTTCTCTTCAACACCTGCTAGTCTGGGTCACTTCTTCCTCATTAGTCAAGAAAAGGCAGCTGGTTTTTCGATGAACTGTTCATCTGTTCATCAACCTGTTCGTGGCTGTTCGTCAGGTTGCTTCAACTATTCCTAACAGTACAATGTGGTACAACTGGCTTTTGGAAATGTGCATGCTGTTTTCAATGGGAAAACTGATCTCTATAGTCTGTAGATCAGCCATAATTCCAGGGTTTGGCCTGCCTATCAACGAGCTTTGTGAACTGAGCGATGTGTATAAAGTGCTATCAAGCTGTAGCCAACTCACAGCAACCCCAGAAATCGGCTTTTCAAAAGTAAGTGGGAAGCAGAGGTGGTTTGCCATTGCCTTCCCCTGCAGGGTCTTCCTTGGTGGTCTTCCTTCCAAGTACTGATCCTGCTTGGCTTCTGAGATCTGACGAGATTGGGCTATACTATGTTCCCTTCCCTCTCAAACGGAGTGACGGTTGATCCAGATCTATTCACAGTACAAGAACTCGTGGGCACTCCATGAAATTGCTGAACGGTCGGGTTAGAACGGATAAAAAGAAGTACTTCTTCACCCAAAGAGTGATTAACACTTGGAATTCACTGCCACAGGAAGTGGTGGTGGCTACAAGCATGGACGGCTTCAAAAGGGAATTAGATAAGCATATGGAGCAGAGGTCCATCAGTGGCTATTAGCCACAAGGTATAGATAGGGACTCTGGGGCGAGTGATGCTCTGTCATCTTGGTGCTTGGGGGGGTCAACAGTGGGAGGGCTTCTAATGTCCTGGCCCCACTGGTGGACCTCCTGATGGCACTGGTATTTCTGGCCACTGTGTGATACAGAGTGTTGGACTGGATGGGCCTTTGGCCTGATCCAACATTGGCATCTCTTATGTTCTTATGTTCTTATTGGTCTCACATTATATCTCCACTGTTGGGTGTCAATGTTAATGAAACCTCCATGACCCCATAATAGCCACCAGTTATGCTGATATTTTGCTTTCGGTTAATATGGAAGAAGCCACTTCGCATGAGAGAGAGAGCGTATGACTTCATAGGGTACAAACAAGAACCTTATCTGTTTGGAACTCAACTGAGGGGAACCTCCACATCCAGAGGTACTAATCCTCTGAATCCCAGAGCCAGGAGGCAACATTAACGGGAAGGTCTCAGCCTCTATGCCCTGTTGTTGGCCCTTCAGAGGAACTGGTTGCCTACTGTGTGAGACAAGACGCTGGACTAGATGGACTCAGCAGGGCTCTTCTTATGTTCCTATGAAGGCCTCAGTCTCTATGCCCTGTTGTTGGACCTCCAGAGGAACTGGTTGGCCATTGTGTGAGACAGGATGCTGGACTAGATGGACCACTGGTCTGATCCAGCAGGGCTCTTCTTATGTTCTTGTGTTCTAATCTGCTAGAGGACCTTGGCAGTACGCAAACTGAACATTAGAATTACAGTTTTTAAGGGCTAATGGAATTTTAAACAGGAGGAGGAAACAGACCGAGCTTCTAGAGGTTTGGAGAAAACCCCAGCGACCTTTGGAAGGATGATTCTACTCTGACTAGTTATTTGGCTCTGGAAAGTGACCAAGCAAGGGGAGCTTTGGAAAGAAAAAAGAGATCAATGCAGGCCCGACAGCCAAGTTTCAGAGAGTACTTGATCTGCTGCAAAGGAAAAGAAGGATTGATGCGCAGCGTGTGGAGGGGACCCAAATAAATCAATAGTTCCCACTTTACAGAAAATGAGGATGACTGGAGAGCCACCAGATTTCATCTTACTTTTTGTTAAAAAATTAATACACAACCATCGATTGGTCAACTGACCATATTTTGAGGGAGGTTTTAAAAAGGTCTGGGGAGTTAACATTGACAGGACCTCTGGAAGGGGGCAGGAGAAAGGGCTTGGTCTGAAGTCCTTTCCTCCATCCAGGGGGCAGAAGGCTGGCTATTCGGGCTTTGGCAGACTTTGTGGATACTTCTACATCTCTGTCCTTATGCTGAACAGAGAAGACCATGGCGAGCAGTTTGGCCTGTGGATTAATTTTCAGATTAGGTCTCTCCCTTTCCTTGATAGCAGGTAAGACATTTCCACTTGTACCTTAATTCTTAGATGCACCGTCAATAGAACAAAATTAATTCCGTTATCTCAGTGGACGTAGATC
>NW_015173159.1:335534-342742 GCF_001447785.1 Gekko japonicus
ATAACGCCCAAATGTTCCAGAGCAGCCTATTCCAAGTTTTCGATCGGACCCGGAAGAGTGATATAGGAGCAGGGGAAAGAGCGGACTGCGAGCTGTAGGTTATAGGTTTGATACTTTTTAGGTTATAGGTTTATAGGTTTAATACTTTTTGGGTTGCAATCTTTCCCAGTTAAAGTGCTAAAATCACGTTGACTTCAATGGGATTTCTGCAGCCAAGCTGTGTGCAGGACTGCACTGTCGCGATCATCACTTTCCATGATTTCCGATCCACAAGGAGACGTGGACCACCCAAATGTTTCGGCATACGAACTCCGACCTGAAACGGGATCTCATTAGTTTCCATTTTAGTGGTGTTTGTTTTCAAATGGATGTTTAGGAATGGCATGTTGGTTCCATCTACTTCAGTGTGGCTAAGCTTCGTTAAGTCCCGATGCACATGATTTAAACAGGCAAGAATCATAAATGGGGATCAGGAGTGGAATTTCCCCCAAGTCAAATTGTCTAGTTGTTTTGTTTACTGTCCTTCATTATGATACTGCCTTTCCACCAGAGATGCTCAAAGCTATGTACTCATTTAAGACCCAATTGCCACTTCATATAAATTCATAAAATTACAAACCAACTAAAACAACACAGCAGAGCTGTACCTGTTCTATTTGTTGTACATTTGAGCCTGGATTATGCAACTTGGTTTGGGGAGTGCGCACGGCCTTTTGCAGGATGGGTATGGACTGCATCATCTTTTTGACCTGCTTATTAAGATGACCAGGCTCTAACTTATTAAGCCCTTATCAAGCCCTGCCTATGAAGATGATCAAGCACTCGAAAAAGCGCAGAAAAGGACAACAAAAACAATTAAGGGGATGGAACACTCTCCATGTGACGAAAGATTAAAGAGGTTAGGGCTGTTCAACTTGGAGAAACGACTGTTGAGGGGTGACATGATAGAGGTTTACAAAATAATGCATGGGATAGAGAAGGTAGAGAAAGAAGGACTTTCTCACAATACTAGAATTTGTGGGCACTGAATGAAATGAGCAGTAAGCTTAGAATAGATAAAAGGAAGTACTTCTTCACCCAATGAGTAATTGACACGTGGAATTCACGGCCACAAGAAGTGGTGGCAGCTACAAGCATAGACAGCTTCAAGAGGGGATTGGATAAACATGTGGATCAGAGGTCCATCAGTGGCTATTAGCCACAAGGCATAGATGGAACACTCTGTCTGGGGCAGTGCTGTTCTGTACTCTTGGTGCTTGGGGGGCAACAGTGGGAGGGCTTCTGAAGTTCTGGCCTTGCTGGTGGACCTCCTGATGGCACCTGGGTTTTGGCCACTGTGTGACACAGAGTGTTGGACTGGATGGGCTATTGGCCTGATCCAACATGGCTTCTCTTATGTTCTTAACCTGGATAGTCCAGACTAGCCTGATCTCGTAAGGTAACCAGGGTCAGTCCTGGTTCATATTTGGATGATAGACCACTAAGGAATATCAGGGTCACTACGCTGAGGCAGGCAATGGCAAACGACCTGTGTTCATCTCTTGCCTTGAAAACCCTATGGGGGTCACCATAAGTCAGCTGTGATTTGACAGCAAAAACTGATGATGATGATGATGATAAAAAATTAAGTCAATCGTCTTCTTTTGCATGTGGTTATACATAATATAACTGAATAATAGTATGTAGCAATTTTATAGTGTGCAAAGCAATTCAACTAAATTATTTCAGGGTAAGGCGAGAAGTCTTCTGTTAGATGGGAATGGTTTTAATCCATCTTTGCATAGTGTGATTTTTTGCATTCAGGGCAGTGAATTTTTGTTATTTACTCATTTAAAAAGTAATGTTATTTACTATTTTAAAATATTTTAAACATTTTTTCCTCCCAAGATGAAGGGGCCCAAAATGGCTAGCAACAAAGATTTAAAACAATGGGACAATAATATATCTGAAACCACAGAAAGCCATGAATTAAACCTGTTACTAGAATGTTACTGCTCCTGTAAGCCTTCCCAAAAAGCTGCTTCTAACATCCCTTTGAGAAGGCCATAAAATATGGAGTACACTTCTAAGGGGAGTTACACTCTTCCAAATAGTTTGTAGTCAATGGGCTCAGAAGGATTAAATTCGGCTTAGGATGGCACTGGGGTACTCTCAAGGAGGCCCTGGCAGCTTTGGTCCAGTGGTTTCTCCTTTTATGCACATAGGTAAGTGCCATTACATGGCAACCAAACTAAGGCGATCCCAGAGAAGAAGAAATTGGATTTATACCCTCCTGCCCTTCACTCGGAGTTTCAGAGCAGCTTACAAACTCCTATCCCTTCCCCTCCCCACAACAGACACACCATGAGGTAGGTGGGGCTGAGAGAGCTCTTTTGAGGACTGCCCTTTCAAGGACAGCTGTTCAGAACTATGGCTTGCCCAAGGTCAGCCAGCAGCTGCAAGTGGAGGAGTGGGGAATCAAACCCGGTTCTCCCAGATAAGAGTCCACACACTTAACCACTACACCAAACTGGCTCTTGAAAGCCCTTTGAAAGCCAGGTTGGTGAAGAGGTTAAGTGCACAGGTGTCTGTTGTGGGGAGGGGAAGGGAAAGGAGTTTGTAAGCTGCTCTGAAACACTGAGTGAAGGGCGGGGTATAAATCCAATCTCTTGCTCTTGCTCTTCTTCTTTGCAAGTGAGAAGCAGAGATGCTTTGCCATTGCCTTCCTCAGCAGAGCCTTCTTTGGTGGTCTCCCATTCAAGTGTTAACCTTGCTTAGCTTCTGAGATCTGACAAGATTGGACTATAGCAGGCTAACTCCCTGTTTCTTGTTTTAGCTTCCTCACATAGACAAGTAAAAACGTAGTTCCAAATAGGATTGCCATTCCCCTGGTGGGGCCAGAGGACCCCTTGATTTCGGGGGCCCAATCTGCCGCGGCCCAGCTGGCTGGCAGGGGAGATCCCACCCCAAGAAGCCCCCACCTGGTGCTGCTGGCGCAATGATGTCAACC
This sequence comes from Gekko japonicus, assembly GCF_001447785.1. Lineage (NCBI taxonomy): Eukaryota > Metazoa > Chordata > Lepidosauria > Squamata > Gekkonidae > Gekko > Gekko japonicus. Next base: position 338,524 of record NW_015173159.1, read on the forward strand.
AGGAGTGATGTCATTGTATTTCTGACGTTGGGGAGACGCTCTAGGTTTTGGGCAAAACTCTATGGTTTTGAGGCCTGATCCTTCCAGAACGTCTGGCAACCCTAGTCCCAAATAACAATTAAGCTGCCACATTGTGGACTAACTGATGTTTCCAACTTCTCTTCAAGATAGGGTTGCTCACTGCAAGTTGGGAGATTTGTGGAGATTTGTTGGTGGAACTGGGGAATGTGAGGTTTGGGTAGAAAATGATGTCAACCAGGAGTGATGTCATTGTATTTCTGACGTTGGGGAGACGCTCTAGGTTTTGGGCAAAACTCTATGGTTTTGAGGCCCGATCCTTTCAGAACTTCTGGCAACCCTAGTCCCAAATAACAATTAAGCTGCCACATTGTGGACTAACTGATGTTTCCAACTTCTCTTCAAGATAGGGTTGCTCACTGCAAGTTGGGAGATTTGTGGAGATTTGTTGGTGGAACTGGGGAATGTGAGGTTTGGGTAGAGGAGGAGTATCAGTGGGTTATAATCCCAAAGAGTCCTTCTTCCAAAGCAGCCAGTTTCTCCAGGCAAACTGATCTTTGTCTTCTAGAAACCACTGTGTGTTCTGGGTAATCTCCAGGTTCCACATGGAGGTTGGCAACCCTGCTTGAAGAGCAGCCTCGCTTGTGTGTGTCAAAACATGTTCTTAGGTATTTATACTATGCTTACAATGCAATCCTATGCAGAGTTGTTTAAGTTCATTAAAATCAGTAGGCCTAGCTTGGAGTAACTCTGCCAAAGAACATAAGAAGAGCCCTGCTGGATCAGACCAGTGATCCATCTAGTCCAGCATCCTGTACCACACAGTGACCAACCAGTTCCTCTGGAGGGCCAACAACAGGGCACAGAGGCCAAGGCCTTCCCCTGATGTTGCCTCCTGGCTCTGGGATCCAGAGGTTTAGTGCCTCTGAATGTGGAAGTTAAGAACATAAGAAGAGTCCTGCTGGATCAGACCAGCGGTCCATCTAGTCCAGCATCCTCTCTCACACAGTGGCCATCCAGTTCCTCTGGACAGCAAACAACAGGGCATAGAGGCCAAGGCCTTCCTCTGATGTTGCCTCCTAGCTCTCGGATTCAGAGGTTTAGTGCCTCCTAATGTCACCATGGCCAGTAGCCACTGATAGTCTAGACTTTATCCTCCATGAATTTATCTAACCCCCTTTAAAGCTGTTTATTCCTGTGGCCATCACTAAATCCTCTGGCAGCGAATTCCGCATTTTAATCACACTCTGTATAACGTACTATTTCCTTTTATCTGTCCTGAACCTACTGCACATCAACTCCATTGGATGCCCTCAAGTTCTAGTATTTTGGGAGAGGGAGAAAAAATTCTCTCCATCCCATGCATAAACCTCTGTCATGCCCCCCTGAGTCATCTCCTTTCTAAACTGAAAAGTCCCAAACTCCTCAGCCTTTCCTCACAGGGAAGGTGCTCCAACCCCCCAAATCATCTTTGTTGCCCTCCTCTGTACTTTGTACGCTGAACTGCAGGCTGTGGAAGGTCAGTAGTTCAGCAGTTCGAGACCCGGGTGCCACATGATGGAGTGAGCTCCCATCTCTAGTTCCAGCTCCTGCCAACCTAGCAGTTCGAAAGCAAGAAATTGCAAGTAGATAAACAGGTACCACTTTGGTGGGAAGGTAACAGCGTTCCGTGCGCCTTGGTGTTTAGTCATGCCGGCCACATGACCACGGAAACGTCTTCGGACAGCGGTGGCTCTTCGGATTTGAAACGGAGATGAGCACCGCAACCCTAGAGTCGGATTCGACTGGCTTTCGAGCAAGGGAACCTTTACCTTTTTACTGTTGGCATGTATTCTTAGGACCTAAGCCAGTGTTACGATACTTGTGTCAGGTAGGTCAGTATTGCCCTCCCATTGCAGATGTAGAACAGTGTTTGAGAATATGGGGCTTGCCCAAGACATCTGGAGAGCTGACGGCAGTACTAACATTTGAAACAGGGACTTTCTGGTTTGTGACTTGGAGTTCTTAGCTGTTATGGAGAGTGCTGGCCCAGAGAAATGCCAAGAATCGGACACGACTGAATGGCTAACAACAACAACAGCAGCATGCTATATTTGGTCTCAGCTAGTTGAACAATGCTGATAATAAATTTTGGAATGAAATGAAATCTGGAACAAATGATTACTCCAGAACTAAACTCCAAGGAAGCTGCTTCTCCACAGTATCTTCCCATGATGTTTTAGCGAGCATCCAAATACAGGAACTACATGGGTGGGGTGGGACCGGTTGCCTCTGTATCACACAAAAGCATGAAGCGTGGTCTATCAAGGTCAGTGTTGTCTACTCTGACTGGCAGCAGCTGCCTACGTTCTCAGGTGGAGGTCTTCCACATCACCTATAACCTGATCCTTTTAACTGAAGATGCCAGGGATTGGACCTGGGATCTTCTGCATGCAAAGCCGATGCTCTACCACTAAGCCATAACTCCCCTCCAATCAACCCAGTAATACCTTCTGCCAGTACTCTCTTCGCAGCTGGCCTTTTCTGCTCAGGAGCCTTTTCCATTGTCACTCTTTCTAGTTTTCTAGTTTTTGACATGTTCTGATGGCGTTCCCCAACCTGATGCTGAAGTAGGCAGTCACCCACCACAAATGCCGGGAGTCCATTTCCTAAGTGTGTAGGACCCTGATTCAGATCAGGACTGTGGCACAGGGGAAGAAGAAGCTTCAGACTTCATCTTCTTAAGCTGTTTCCCCAACCCCAAACAGCCCCAGGTTGCTCTGTGCACCAGTGTGGGTTGTATGTATAGCCCAGCAATACATACATGCAGCCACCCAACTGGGCAAATAGAGAGGAAGGCATCAACCCCCCTCCAGGCTTTAGGAAGGCTTGCAAATCAGTATTACATGTGAGAGTGTTTGGTTGGAATTGATCCCTTGGTGATAGTCGTATATGCAAGTTGATTCTTTCTAGTCTTCTGCAGGTCTCTTTGTGGGTTGGAGCTTTACACCAGACTATTCACTGTGCAAATTCACTTTTTAAAATGTTTCACGAAAGCCACCACAACATAGGCCCTTTCTGCACTGATAGCTTGCTCCAGAGAAACCAAGGAGTCGAGCCTTAACGGCTGACTTTGTAGTTGCACACATTCCCTCCACACTGTTTCCCCCCCCCTTTGGGTTATTTATTTGTGGGGGGTTTTTTGCATATAATTTTTATTTTAACAAAAAACAAATAAACATAAATAAATAAATTTGGGGGTACCATTCACATAATTATCCTGTCTATTAGATTACCCCATACATCATATTCTTATTGTTTCCACCACATATTTCCATACAAGTCTTTGCTTATGGTTAACCATATAGTTCATATCTTCTTCTGACTGGGTTGTATGTCCACATGGTTTATTTCGTGTGCTCTTCCATCCAATTGTAAAACCTTAACCGTGTATTCTCAACGTTTCCTTTGTTTTGTCCTCTCAAGATTAAAGTCAATTTACCCATCTCTGCAGTTTCAAGTATTTTATTTATGATTTCTTCTTTTGAAGGTACCTCATTTTTTCCTCCAATATTTGGCGTATAATATTCTTGCAGTTGTGACTACATGGCTATTTATTTGTGTATTCCATATGCATTCTACATCTACAAGAAAGGGAAGGGAGGGGGGAATCCGGGCCCACATGTGCAAGACTGACACATTTGGGAGCAGGGAATCACCTAGTCTTTATATTTACTGATTCCTTCTTATCCTCTCGCTGGCTTTTTTAAAGTTTGCCTGAGTGGGAAGCAATGCTCCCGCTAAGCTGTGGAGTCTCTTGTGAGCAAAAATTCTCCTTTGTGAGCTACCGGCATTAAAGTTGTGAGCGAGTGATTTGGCTGCTGCATAGATCAGTTTGCTCTGGAGCCACCCTTCCTGAACTAAGGCAAAAATGTGTGAGCCGGAGGCTAAAAAACTGTGAGCTAACTCAGAGGGAACACTGGTGGGAGGACACATCCCCTTTTGTCTTTGGAGAAGGAGGGAAAGTAGGGCTGCCAAATCCCCCCGGGGGGCAGATTTCCCCCCACTTTGGAGGCCCGATTTCTGCCCCCGCGGAATCGGGCCCCAGGGGAACCCCCACCCCCGCGTGCACGTCACCCGGATGTGACGTCACACGCTGGGGGCGGGGCCACAGCCATTTGAGGGGGAAACATAGAGTTTTCCCCTCCAATGGCTGTGGCCC
>NW_015173159.1:343241-345450 GCF_001447785.1 Gekko japonicus
AGCTAGGCTGCTGATGGGCCTCCCCAGGTGGGAGCACATCAAGCCTGGGTTGAAGGCGCTGCACTGGCTGCCTATAGCGTACCGAGTCCGCTTCAAAGTGCTGGTGCTTACCTTTAAAGCCCTATATGGCCTGGGTCCGACCTACCTGAGGGACCGCCTTTCCCCATACATACCCCCAAGGGCACTTCGGTCGGGTACCCGGAACCAGTTAGTAGTTCCGGGCCCCCGAGAGGTGAAATATGCTGCAACAAGGGCCAGATCATTCTCAGTGGCGGCCCCTGCCTGGTGGAATGAGCTCCCGGAGGAGATCAGGGCCCTGCGGGACCTTATGCCGTTCCGCAGGGCCTGCAAGACGGAGCTCTTCCACCAGGCTTTCACGTAGGGGCCGCCACTGCTGTTGCCACCACTACCATCAACGGTGGTAAGAACATCGAAGCTGGGAGTGCCCTTAAACGTAGCGCTACTAGAATGCTGCAATGAGTACTGCGGGCGGGCTCGGACCATTTTTGGATGATGATGCCACCATTTTTTAACAACTTAAGACCGCCTGATAAAATGAAGCACTTTACTATTTATTATTGATTGTAATGTTATTGGATTTTATTGGATTTTATGTGATTTTATGTTCGGGCTATGCCCCTTGTAAGCCGCCCTGAGCCCGCTTGCGGGGAGGGCGGGGTAAAAATACTTAAATAAATAAGGTAAAAATACTTAAATAAAATAAATAAATAAATAAATAAATAAATGAGAGCCCACTGATATTCCTTGAATATTGCTATTAGATCTGATCTCAGCAGCTAGGGGCTCTAATGCCAGGACAAAAAGAATTGGTGACAGAGGACAACCTTGTCTGGTGCCTCTGTTGAGTGTGACATTCCTGGATGTCTGCCTGTTTATCTTGACTTGCGCAGTTGGTGCCATGTATATCGAGGCTTGCAAGAACTTAGGACCAAATCCCATGTGGCCTTGAGGTGTCGTTAAGTATGATGTTTCCAGAGAATCAAAAGCTTTCTCTATGTCAAGGGATAGGAGGATAGATTCCACTTTTGATTTTGCACACGCAGAGATTATGTTTAATGTTTTGAATATGTTGTCTGTTACATCTCGGCTAAGTACAAATCCAGTTTGATCTTGATGGATGTAATTTGATACAAATGAATTTATTCTTTTAGTCAGGATTGCTGTAAATATTTTATAATCCTGGTTCAGGAGCGAGATGGGGCGATAGGATGCTGGGTTCTGTCTTTCCCTGTTTTGGGGATAGCTATTATGGAGGCTGAATTCCATGATGGAGGGACTTGCCCAGTATTCAAAATGTTATTGCAGGCTTCTGTTAATGGGACTTTCTGGTTTGTGACTCGGAGTTCTTAGCTGTTATGGAGAGAGCTGGCCCAGAGAAACGCCAAGAATCGGACACGACTGAATGGCTAACAACAACAACAGCAGCAGCATGCTATATTTGGTCTCAGCTAGTTGAACAATGCTGATAATAAATTTTGGAATGAAATGAAATCTGGAACAAATGATTACTCCAGAACTAAACTCCAAGGAAGCTGCTTCTCCACAGTATCTTCCCATGATGTTTTAGCGAGCATCCAAATACAGGAACTACATGGGTGGGGTGGGACCGGTTGCCTCTGTATCACACAAAAGCATGAAGCGTGGTCTATCAAGGTCAGTGTTGTTTACTCTGACTGGCAGCAGCTGCCTACATTCTCAGGTGGAGGTCTTCCACATCACCTATAACCTGATCCTTTTAACTGAAGATGCCAGGGATTGAACCTGGGATCTTCTGCATGCAAAGCCGATGCTCTACCACTAAGCCATAACTCCCCTCCAATCAACCCAGTAATACCTTCTGCCAGTACTCTCTTCGCAGCTGGCCTTTTCTGCTCAGGAGCCTTTTCCATTGTCACTCTTTCTAGTTTTCTAGTTTTTGACATGTTCTGATGGCGTTCCCCAACCTGATGCTGAAGTAGGCAGTCACCCACCACAAATGCCGGGAGTCCATTTCCTAAGTGTGTAGGACCCTGATTCAGATCAGGACTGTGGCACAGGGGAAGAAGAAGCTTCAGACTTCATCTTCTTAAGCTGTTTCCCCAACCCCAAACAGCCCTGGGTTCCTCTGTGCACCAGTGGGGGTTGTATGTATAGCCCATCAATACACACGGGCAGCCACCCAACTGGGCAAATAGAGAGGAAGGCATCA
>NW_015173159.1:345506-368471 GCF_001447785.1 Gekko japonicus
AGCACCAAGAAGACAGAGCATCACTTGCCCCAGAGTCCCTATCTATACCTTGTGGCTAATAGCCACTGATGGGCGAAAAACGGTGGGGAAAAGCGCATCAGAACTATGAGAGGGAACTGAAGACTACTTGGAAGCGGTTGACAGGTAAAACGCTTCAGCCCCATTTCCTAAATGGGACAGAAGTGTTTGTGTATGAAATTACAAATATATTCTGGTAGGGAACCAGTTCTAAAACGGTTCTGTCTGAAATGACAGACCAGAAACCGTTCAGGAACCGTTCCACTTTCGGATTATATCGTCTGTCTGAAATTCCTCTCAAATTCGGGGGTACCATTTACATAATTGTCCCGTCTATTAGATTACCTCATACATTATCCAATTATATTCTTATTTTTTCCACCACATATTTCCATACAAGTCTTTGCTTATGGTTAACCATATAGTTCATATCTTCTTCTGATTGGGTTGTATGTCCACATGGTTTATTTCGTGTGCTTTTCCATCCAATTGTAAAACCTTAACCGTGTATTCTCAAAGTTTCCTTTGTTTTATCCTCTCAAGATTAAAGTCAATTTATCCATCTCTGCAGTTTCAAGTATTTTATTTATGATTTCTTCTTTTGAAGGTACCTCCTTTTTTCTCCAATATTTGGCGTATAATATTCTTGCAGTTGTGACTACATGGCTATTTATTTGTGTATTCCATATGCATTCTACATCTACAAGAAAGGGAAGGGAGGGGGGAATCCGGGCCCACATGTGCAAGACTGACACATTTGGGAGCAGGGAATCACCTAGTCTTTATATTTACTGATTCCTTCTTATGCTCTCTCTGGCTTTTTTAAAGTTTGCCTGAGTGGGAGGCAATGTTCCCGCTAAGCTGTGGAGTCTTGTGAGCAAAAATTCTCCTTTGTGAGCTACCGGCATTAAAGTCGTGAGCGAGTGATTTGGCTGCTGCATAGATCAGTTTGCTCTGGAGCCACCCTTCCTGAGCTAAGGCAAAAATGTGTGAGCCGGAGGCTAAAAAACTGTGAGCTAACTCAGCTTAGAGGGAACACTGGTGGGAGGACGCATCCCCTTTCTTCTTTGGAGAAGGAGGGAAAGGAGTGAGCGTCAACCTAAAGAGAGAGAGTCGGAAGCAGGGGAGGGCATTGGGCAGCACTCAGATACCCACAGAAACAATTCTACTTTTGAAAGGATTAGCTATTCAAAAGAGGATGAGAACAAAGAATCGCAGCAAAAGGAGTTTTGCGGGGCAACGGTATGCTGGAAGCAGTTTGAATGCAGAAACAACAGAAAGAAATGCAGAAACAAGAGAAAGCCCCAACACAAAGTGGAAGTGGAAGTGGCAGGGAATGCAGAACAGAAGAATAGGATGGGCTCAGAAACCATGGCAAAATACGGGGGCAGAAAGGGCCCTATTGGAAGGCCAGGGCAGATGTTTTTAAATGAAGTAGTATAGATCTTTCTTAGTCAATTGTTTATTTATTTAAAATAATTATTAGCTGCCTTCCTTATAGAGCTCAAGGTAGCTTAAAATGTCAATAACATACATAAAATAGATTACATAGAAGCATAAAACCAAAATGTAAAATAAAAATTTAGGACCACATTGGCCCCGGCCACACGGGGGGAAATGACGCAGCCGAAGTGCGGCTTTTTAGAGCCGCACCAAAAGAGACACGCGGCGGCGGGGGGATCAGACAGATCCCCTGAGCCGCCGCACAGTTGCTCCCGCCCTGAGCTGCCGCGCAGTTGCTCCCCGGCACGATCAGATGCCGGGGGGGAAGCCACGGAAGGGAGAGCGAGGCAGCCGGCTGCGCATGTGTGCGCATGCGCAGTTCGGCCAGGAACCTCGATTGCTCCTGAAGATCGGTGCGCCGGCGATCTCACGGCTGCGCTTGCTGCGCCATTTCAGGTAGGTCCTACCCTTTTGTAGGTTCTTTATTTATGCACATTTTCGGCCTGAAGGGCTGGATCGGGGACAGGTGCGCGCCGCTTCCCAGATGTTGCGGTGTGATCGTGCCCGTTTGCTGCGCCCCCGATCCATCCCTCTTCCGGGCCTAAACCTCCCGTGTGACCGGGGCCATTAATTCAATGCAGTCCTAAATAAAACCACCTCCAGCTGCCTCCTAAAGATCAAAACGGAGGGGGTCAGGCACGCCTCTCTGGGGAGGTTGTTCTATAATTGTGGGGCTGTCACAGAAAAGGCCCTCTCTCATGTGTTGACAGAGTTTAAATATGTAAAGGAAGTGGAGCACTGACTGTTTAGAGAAAAGATGAGTAGGTTTATTATAGAAGAACAAACCGTTATAGAACATACACAGAGAGTGCAACAGGAAGCTCTATAGTTGCAGGAAGTCTCTAGAAGAGCCAATCCTGTAAAACATAACTCTTCCACCAGGCTTTTGGAGCCGCCACCACTTCTAACAACTGACAGCTATGGTCAGAGTGCCCTGTTTCCCCCCTGGGACTTTAACTATAGTCTGAGCTAACCGCCTAAGACAGTCTAAGGAGATCAAGGAACCAACTGGGAGATCAGAGAACTAAGCAACCACCACCACTGTGGAATCATTGCTACTTGCAGTTGCTTATGTTTTATAGTTTTAGAATTGTTATTTGTATTAATTTATGCTGTTTTAATCTTTATTCTATATTATTGTAAGTTTTATGTTGTTTTATGAAAGCCGTCTTGGCTGGGAGGGTGGGGTAGAAATCTAATAAATCAAATCAAATCAATCAGGAGACAGCAAGGACACAATCTGAAAAAGTGGGAAGTCCCTAGTCTAGCTAGTATAACTACCAGTCCTTCAGCTGTCCCTCTGTAGGGTGATCTTCAGGTCTCCTTCATAAGGCTGCACTATAGAGACCTTGCATATTCCAACGTCACACACCACCCAATCAGGAGACCCTCTCTCTGAGATCTTAATTGCCCTCTCTCTTAGATGGCTGATGATCAGGTAGGGACTTAGGTGTTTGCCTGTCTGCATGGTTGCCACAAAGAACCCATGTTGCATTGGTAGGAGTAGGTAAGAACGCGACCTATACCCTACACCCTGTGCCCTATACCATGCCTTGCACAAAGCTGCTTATGCATAAAAATCTGATGATACTCTCAGTGGGAGTTGTACATTCCTTTGGAATGACAACAACAGTTTTGTGGTTGCACCTGAAGGTGAAATTGTATGCCCATTTTATAGGGGGGCGGGATATGGGTTAGGAGGTTCAGAAATGTGTAGCAGCTAAGCTGAGTCAACTATTTTCTTTAGGACTGAAGGCATATCAGTATCGTATCTATTAAACAAAGGGATATATTATATTGATGTGTTCAATCATTCTTTTTGCACTTTATGTTCTTTTAAAACTATGTCTGGCTCTTTCCACAGCTATCGGCTTCAGATATAATGGGCTCTCTGTGATCTACCTCCTCTTTCTTCTGCTTCTGCCACTGTGCCCCAAACCTACCACGGTCACAGTGAAAGGTAGGTGAAGCCCTACATGTCATGAAGTCTCATTCTGAAAGTGGTACTGTCAGCGTTTAAGTCCCTGACAGTACCAATCCTGTTAAATGGCACATGCATTTTTTTAAAAAAAATCCCAGGTGGGTAACCATGTGAATCTGTAGCAGCGAAATAAGACAAAAGTCTAGTGGCACTATTGAGACTAACAGGATTTATTCCCACACAGGTTTTTGTAAATAGGGATACTACTTACCTGCTGGGAATGGGGGAACTTCTGTTCCACCCCTATTACCTACCACCACTACAGTGAGAAGTGGGAAAAATGGTGTCCCACAACATCATGACATCATTTCCGACTGTGTAACTGGATGTGATATCACTGCATTGTGGGACGCTCTAGGATTCCCTGAAACTCTATGATTTTTTGCCATAGAATTTAAGGAAAATCCTAGAGCATCCTGTGAGATGGTGACCTTTCAGTTACACTGCTGAAAATGATGGTGTGATATCATGGAACACTTTTTTATTGAGTCTCCATGCCTCAGTCTTCCAGGTGTTCCCAGGCAAGGCCTGGCAACCTTATTTGTGAGTCAGACCTGACTTTATCAAATGCCTGAAGAGTACGTTCATTAGGCCATTGCATTTATATTAACAACAGAAAGGCTCTGAGTGAATTGATTACTCTTTGAATTGGATCTTGCTTTAAAGTGGCCTAAATCTCCACTCCCTCGCTTTTTTCTTATGAAGGTCAAAGTGAGGTTGTTGTTCTGTCTCTCTGTACTACTTTGAATCTCCTTTGAGGAGGGTAGGTTACAAATGTGAGGAATTCATTTAGGCCCGGGCTTCTCAAATTATAGACTTTTGTCCTTCACTTTTTATTAACAAGGCATATTGACATACTTGAGAATAAAACCTTCACTGTTTTGTTTTTCAGGGTCTACCAGGCTTCTGCTTTGGGGAATCACCTATACTAGCTTCGCTTTCATTGTGGTACAAGTGGCCTTTCAAATTGCTTTCCACTACCACCCACCTGATGGTAACTTCGGTTCAATATCTAACTTTTAACCATTTAACCTAGAGTCAAAAATGTGTTGTCACCATAGGGTTGCAGACCTCCAGATGGGGCCTGGAGTTCTCCCAGAATTCTAATATATCCAGACTACATAGAGCTCATTCCCTGGCATCTTCAGAGGGTGGGCACTATGGCCTCACATTCCTACTGAGCTCCCTTCCTTTCCCAAACTCCACCCTGCTCAGGCTCCACCTCCAGATCTCTAGGAACTTCCCAGCCCAGAGTTGGCAACCTCAATCCTTCCTCTTCCTTCCTTTACAATTAAACAAGTAGGCAACCAAACCCACAAACCAAGTGTGGGCGTCTGTTCAAGGTCTATCAGTGCCCTTTGCAAAAAATGGGTGTAAGAATTGCCTTTGCATCTACGTTTGGATCGGAAAATGAATATTAGTTTCCCCTATCTCAATCTGCAAGGCAGATATACTGCATTACAGTGGATTTTGTCTCCCTCCTTGACACTGACAGAGCAATTTCAGCTGCTGTTTGAACTGGAAATGCAGAACTGTGCCCTGAACATCCATGCAAAATTTTACTTTGATATCTTTGTGTTTCAGAGCAGTGTCACGCCATGCAGAGGATAGGGATGCCAGCTCTGGATTGGGGAATTCCTGGATATTTAGGGGTACAGCCTGTGGAGGGTGGGGTTTGGGGAGGGGAGGGACCTCAGCAGGGTATAATGCCATACAGTCCGCCCTCTGAAGCCACCTTTTTCTTCACAGGAACTGATCTCTGTAGTCTGGAGATCAGTTATAATTCTGGGAAATCTCCAGGTCACACCTGGAGGTTGGCAATCGTATAAACTAAACCCAATGCTTCACTTGGCTAAACTGGTTACCAGAAACTGCCTTGCTCTTGTCATTATATCTGTTTTCTTACCTACATCAACATGCTAGACCTTGTGTTCTGTTCAAATTCAAATTCTGGTTTTGGGGCAGAGCAAGGGATAGAACCCAGCATGATGAAAAGGAAGGTTGCCAGCAAAGATGCAAGACTGCATGTTCAGAGAGAGAGACAGACAGAGAGAGACAGAGAGAGATAACATCTATGTTTCTTTTTCATAGATTCCTTATGGGAGAAAGTGCTGTGCCATTTTGGTTTCCTAAGGTGAGATACCAGTTTTAATTTTGTTGTTTCATACAGTTTTGTTTTTTTCTAAAGCAAAAGAATCCTGAAAACCTCACCGTTGCCCAACTGAACACATCCAAATTGACTCCTGAAACTCGTTACTCAGGACCGTAAAAGGGAAATAGGGCTGGACCCACAAATTGTTGGATATTGCACTACAGCTGTGCTCTGGCAGACATTCACCAATGGATTCTCCCGTGTGGACAAGGCAATCCAGCTACATATGTTTGTTACAATGCACTGAGGAGGAGATTGGATTTGTACTCCGCCCTTCACTCAGAGTCTCAGAGCGGCTTACAAACTCCTTTCCCTTCCCCTCCCCACAACAGACACCCCATGAGGTAGGTGGGGCTGAGAGAGCTCTCTCAATTACTGCCCTTTCAAGGACAGCTCTTGTCAGAACTATGGCTTGCCCAAGGTCATCCAGCAGTTGCAAGTGGAGGAGTGGGGAATCAAACCCGGTTCTCCCAGATTAGAGTCCGCGCACTTAACCACTACACCAAACTGGCTAGAGCAGTATGCAATGAAGGCTGGATGGAGTCTTACTCTCAGACATTCTGCTACCACCCTTCCTCCCTCTGACTCTCCTGGACTATTTGGCAGGCCACAGCCATCTCCTGTCCTGTTACACCTGCTGTCACAACTTGGACTTGCTTTCTTGAATAGGCCTTTACTCCTGAGCAGGCTATGTTCATGCCCCCTACTTCTCTAAGAGGTGAGGTGTTCCAGGGGCAGTGCTTGCCCTATTCAGTTCCCATTGGAGGAGAGAGTGCTGGAGAATTATGGCCCTTTTTTGTAGTTTTGTTTTATTTGCAAATATATAATTTTATTTGCAAATATATTTAAATATATTTATATCTGCAAATATATTTAAAATATTTATATTTACAAATATATTTATATTCACAAACATATTTACAAATATATACAAGTGGGGGCAAAGAGGCACTCTTAAGAGGCCACACCATGAAAGAGATATTTACAAATATATTTATATTTACAAGTATATTTATATTCACAAACATATATACAAATATATACAAGTGGGGGCAAAGAGGCACTCTTACAGGGTGGCAGATGTGCTACCCCACACCATGTAAGAGAGAGAGAAGGAAGGGGGGGAGATCGTACACCTAGAGTCATCAAGCTCCAGATGGTGGCTGGATTACGACTGATCTTCAGGCAACAGAGATCAGTTCACCTGGACAAAATGGCCGCTTCGGACAGTGGGCTGTATGGCATTCTATCCCACAGAAGTCCATCCCCTCCCCAAACCCTGACCTCCTCAGGCTCCAACCCCCAAATTTCCAGGTATTTCCCAACCTGGAGCTGGCAACCCCACTACACCTCAAGGGCTTCAGGCAACTGACTATTCTATTTCTCTCTTTCTCTCTTTCTCTCTTTCTCTCTTTCTCTTTCTCTCTCTCTCTCTCTCTCTCTCTCTCTCTCTCTCTCTCTCTCTCTCTCTCCCACACACACACACACACACACACACACACACACACACGCACACACACACACACCTGTCCCCTCCTTTTAGCTTGGAGGTGCTCACCTTTCCCAAGCCCTGACGGGCAATGGGCCAGAGCCATTTCCAGACACCGAAGGCTCGCTGTGGAGATATCTACAATCGTAACAACACATTATGATTCCTTTTGTTCTGCAGAACAGCCCACCATTAGACAGTAATCAGAATCCAGGGGAATTTAACAGTAGATGGCTCCAGTCCTTTCAGGTTAATTAGAGTGTGGACAACACTCTAGTCCAAAATAGTCACACGGGAGTTCATTGATTTCAGTGAAATTTCTTTCTTTGTTGACGGCTTTTGGGCACATGAAGACTGTCGGTCCATCTTGCTCAGCACTACCTTACTTGGAGTGACAGTCCCTCCTAAGATACAGGAAGATGTGGCAGAATTCCTGGGGCTGGACACGGCCCCAAAGACTTTTTCCCGCCCAAATTTTCCACCTGCCCCACTACACCAAGGTTCCCAGTGAGAATTTAAAAAGGTTTGAGGGGAGAGAGTCTGGGCCTGGGTATAAACCCACCTAAGACTGGATTGATGAAGGACGATGAGGTACAGTGACAGGAATAACATGGTTTGCTTTTGAAAGTGAACAAGAATGAAATGTATTCAGGAAGACACATAATTGAGGTAAGTATAACAAAGTTTGAGTCCAGTGGCACCTAGTTTAATTCTGGGTATTAGCTTTGGTCTTAAAGGCGCTGCTGGATTCAAACTTTGTTCTGTTGCTTCAGACCAACATGGCTACCCACCTGAATCTGTCTTCTTTGAGGTAAATATTAACACTTAAAAGAGTTGTGAGGTGTTAGGATTCAAACCTTTCGTTCCTTAGGAAAAACATCTCCCCAGGCAGGTTTATAACATAAATATAGTGGGAACTTAGTTGCTACTTAAGACTCACACTAGACCCAGCAAACCCTGCCAGCATACTGGAACACCTCAGTTACCAAAACAAGGGAACAGAGTGGGCAGCCTATTGCTCTCCTGTTGCTTCAGCTGCAATGGAGTAGGCAGACCTGGAGCAGTCTGGCCATTTAACTTACAAGGAAATTTCCTGGTGGGCCACTGCCCTAGAGGGCTGCTTGTGACCAAGCCCTGGCTACTCTGACAGTGCCTCAGGGGTATGGCTGCCAAGCCCTTGGTGAAGAAAGGATATTTCCTGCCCCAAGTTCCTGCTGCCTACCCTCCCAAGGAGTGTTAGGGGATGAATTTTTTTAAAAAACAGTAGCATCGCCAGTATGACAATGTCACTTCTGGGGAAAATCTGGAAGTGATGGCTGGTAGCTCTGGGAACCATGGTCAGCTCTATGGTTTTACACAGAGTTTCTGGCAATTCCTAGAGCTACCTGCCATCACTTCCAGGGATTCCCGGAAGTGACATCATCAAGCTGCCAGTGCTACCCTCCCACCATGTCACCGTGCCTAACTCTCCCACCAGCTGCCATGCTCAGCCTGCCAACCCTACTCAGGAGTCATTTTACCCAGACCATTCATTGATGATCTATGTCAGCTCACCAGTTGTTTCCTCCTGCACTGTTGCTATTTTGTGGGATGAAGCAAAAAGTGAGCCAGTGTCTGTTGTCGGTGCCACTAAGTTCAATGGCCCCTGAAGTGCTGACTCACATTACCACAGAGGTTGCACCACTAGGCTTGTTCCAGGACCGTTTTCACTTCCCAGTCCACTCCTAAAGCAGACACTTGTGTTGCTATAGCTACAGCAGCATCCAGTACAGGGCACATAGGACAAGACCAGAGGCCTGTGCTCTAGTTGACTGTAAAATCTTAAGCCCTCAAGATGCTAACATGTCTTCTCTTCTGTAGATTTAGCGGTCTCGGTGTCGGAAACATCATACGACTTTTGGCTCCTGACATTGGAATATTCCTTACCGGCCTCATAGTCACATGGCTTTGTAAAAGGATGGTGAGGCTCCACAATCAGAAAGCCCAGCTTCATTCTGGAATCCAAAATCTGTCTGTCTGTGATGATGAAAAGGAGGAGGAAGAGGAAACGGTAGTGATGTAGACATGTAATTGGTTTCTTTGCCGCAAGTGATGGCTTTCTAACGCTTGATTTTGCACGAGAATCGGAAAGGGGAAAGAATGTGTGCTTTCCTTTGCCTATTACAACTAGACATGCAGTGGGAATGCTTGTTACCTGTTGTGAGCCACAATGGGAAAGCATGTGCAGTATGGCGTTGGGGGTCTGGGATTCTCCTGGAGTTACAGCTGATCTCCAGACTACACAGATCATTTCCCCTAGAGAAAATGGCTCCTTGGGAGGGTGGACTCTTTGGCATTATACCCCATTGAAGACCCTCCACTCCCTAAACTCCTCCCTTCTCAGGTTTCATCAACACCAAAATCTCCACGAATTTTCCAACCCAGACCTGTCAGCCCAAAGGTGCAAATACTTACTTGTGAATTAGTAGCATTGGCCTCTCGGCTCTTATACTGGTTTAGTTATCATGGCTTCCTTCAAAGTATTTTGAGGACTGTTTGGTTAAGGGATTGATAATTCTGTTAGTAAGGAGTTTGTAAGCCGCTCTGAGACTCCGAGTGAAGGGTGGGGTATAAATCCAGTCTTCTTCTTCTTCTTCTTCTTCTCCTTCTTGGGCCTGTTGGGCTCTACCTGTGAGCCATTTCCCCCCCAAGATTAAAACAAAACACCTTTAGTAGAAAACATGGAAGCCACATGCAGGGCATGGGAAAGAAACACACATTTATTGTGCACATAGGGTTGCCAGCCTCCAGGTGGGGCCTGGAGATCTCCCGCTTTCACAACTGATCTGCGGCTGACAGATATGAGCTCCCCTGGAGAAAATGGCTGCTTTGAATGGTGGACTTTATGGCATTGTACCTTCCTGAGGCCTCTCCCCTCCCCAAACCCCTCCTCTCCTGGATCCACCCCCAAAGACTCCAGGTATTTTCCCGCGCAGACCTGGGAACCCCGTGTGCATCATCAATAGCAGTGATGGGCTAAATCCCTCAGAGCTGTTTGGCTAATGGAGGTGCCATGCCCCAACACGAGAGGTTCTTCTCTTAATGGAAGAGCCTCGTGCATCAAGGGAAAGGTACCCTGAGCTGGAGGAGAGACACCGCCATTAGCAGAACAGATCTACCCAGCAGTAATGTGGAAACGATTAACCCCATTGGCCCATTGCAATATTCCTCTTCAGCAATACATCTGAAATCCCTCACCATAATATAATACTTACTGCATTGTGTTGCAAACCACATATTATCCATACCTTCTGTCAAAATGCAAGCAGACTGTCCGCAGCATGGATATTTGTTTTGGAATCCATGGAGCTTGATTTTATGCATGTTTAGGCGTAGGCGCCAAGTATAATTTCTCTGGGCCTGCTACAGATTTGCAACTTGGGGCACCCCAGTCCTGTTCACTACACAGAGGCAGGCCATGGCAAACTACCTCTGTTCATCTCCTGCCTCGACAACCCGACAGGGCTGCCGTAAGTCAGCTGTGACTTGATGGCTTTCCATCAGTGATTGTGAACAGGCCTGCTGTCTCAAAGACAATAAATGGCACTGACCAGAACAAAACCAGGCTCACCCGATCTCGTCAAGATCTTGGGTGCTAAGCAGGGTTGGCCCTGGTCAGTATTGGGATGGGAGACCACCAAGGAATTCCAGGGTTGCTACGCAGAGGCAGACAATTGCAAACCACCTTTGAACATCTCTTGCATTGGAAACTCTACGGGGGTCGCAATAAGTGGGCTAGAAATTGAAGGCAAAACAACAACAAAAAACCCTTTGAGAGCTCAGAAGAAATACCCTTGGTGGTCTTGATAGACCAGCATTCAAAATATAGCCATAGGCTCTGAACCAGAAGCACTCATCCATGCTTAGCGTGACTGATTCCACAACATTCCTTCCTTAGAAGAAGTCAGACTTCACTGTAAATGTACAATAACGAAAAAATGTTTTCCTTCTTTTTTGGCTCTTACTTTAAACAGGACAAGATCACTGGAACAAATTTTCACACGCTAGCCTGTCCACGGATTTTATTTAGGATATTGATAAAATGACCCAATGCGTTGTGACCAATTTCCCCCCAATAAGGTCTTTGTTGTGAATACCCTATTTGGGAAACTGCATGTTTCCCTTAATGCAAGCGGAACAGAATCCAATGTGCCGTCAGCTTGGCTTGGCTCTTCATCATCATGAGGTCTGACCCTTGTGTAATTGGTTCCATGTTCACAGGAATCTGAAGCAGAAACCGAAGATACAGATGATGAAGGGACGGACAATTTACTGGAGAAGGAGCATCGGGGAAGAGATCCTGATGCTGGCCAATCAGGATTATTCCAGAAAATCACACTTTTCCTAGTAGGCTTGAAGATCCTCTTTGGAGGGGTGCGAGATACTGCTAGCAAGGTGGTGGTCACGGTTCTATTAGGCTTAGCAGGTAAAAAAAAAGGTCTTCCAGGACTGGTTCACACATGTATATTTGTGACTTGAGGACTAAAGGGTTAGTTTGCCTGTGTGAATGAGTCATATAGCACTAACATCACAGAACTTTCATTATCTTCTCAAATGGCTTGTTTTTATGTGAAATCAGTTCACATGCAGCTGCTGGGTTGCTGGGTGGCCTTGGGCAAGCGACGGTTCTCTCAGAGCTGTTCTTCCAAGAGCAGTTCTCTCAGAGCTCTCTCAGCCCCACCTACCTCACAGGGTGTCTCTTTTGTGGGGAGGGGAGGGGAAGGGAAAGGGGACTGTAAGTAGCTCTGAAACTCCAAGTAAAGGGCTGGGTAATAAATCCAACCCTCCTCCTCCTCCTCCTCCTCCAGTTGCCAGGGCCATTGGGCTGTTCCACATGTACACGCATATACATTATCTATTCATTATCAAGTTTTTATCCTATTTTTTTCTTCAAGGAGCTCAGGGTGTCATCCACGGTTGTACCCTTTTTTATTTTTTATGTTCACAGCTCCTTTGTGAAGGAGAATGTGCTGAGAGTGAATGATTAGCTCAGGGGTCCCCAGTGTGATGCCTTTGGGTATCAGAGTGCCCACAGAGTGTTTTTAGAAAATGGACCGGGCCAAGGGGCTGTTGCCCAGCAAGGCTTCTGATTGGCCATTGGAGATATGATTGGCTTTGCAGATTTTTAAAAAATGTTGCTTTGGCACCCAGCTTCCACCACAGCACAAGGATTTTCACTGTGTGACTAAAGGTAAACTGTGGCAGCCATTTTATGGCTGGCTCTGCCTCGTGAAGCAGCTATATTGTGGCAGCCATTTTGTGTCTACACCCACCATGCTGTGTTAGAACTCCAAAAGTGCTCGCATGCTCAAAAAGGTTGGGGACCCCTGAACTAGCCCAAGGCCAGCCAGTTGAATTTCATGGCAAACTGGGATTTGAACTCTGTCACATGAAATTGCCTTTGAGTCAGATAGAGTTGCCGGGCTGGGATGGAAAATACCTAGATAATTTGGAGGTGGAGCCAGGAGAGGGCGGGGTTAGGGGAGGGGAGGGGCCTCAGCATAGTACAATGCCATAGAGTCCACCCTTCAAAGCAGCCATTTTCTCCAGGGGACCTGATCTCTGTCAGCTGGAGATCCATTGTAAAAGTGGGAGATCTCCAGGCCCCACCTGGAGTCTGGCAACCCTAGAGTCAGCAACAAACAGCACAGCTCACAGTAGGAAATAGCAAAGAAAAACAGAAAACAACTGTGAGCTGAATATACCGTCAAAAATGTATACAAAAGGAGACTTCAATGAAGTGAAATGCATATATAGTCATATAATCCCTCATAGGAAAATACAGAAACCAGCAAGATCCATGATAGGAAAATACAGACTCCAAAGTAAATACCCAACACTTTTCCTAGGTAGTTTTCAGTGTTTCAGACTACTGGTCCTTCCTCAGGAACAAAGAACATTGGGAGTCTCATTCCATTTCCATGCCTCCATGTTTTGGTCCTGTTACATAGAAGCAGCCTTTACAGGTGCTGACTAGAGTTTAGGAGACCTTACCCAATGTTGTAAGAAACAGAATAGTATTATCCTATAAGGAAATGGAATGAGACTTTGGACTCTGTATTTTCCTATCATGGATCTTGTTGGCTTCTGTATTTTCCTATGAGGGATTATATGACCATATATGCATTTTACTTCATTGGTCTCCTTTTGTATACATTTTTTGTGGAATATTCAGCTCACAGTTGTTTTCTGTGTTTTTTTTTGCTAACCCTAGAGTCAGACCATTGGCCTGTCAGGTTTGGTATTGTTTATCCTGACTGGCAGTGACTCTCCAGGCTGCTAGGTAGAGGTCTCTCTCGTCATCTGCTTCTAACTAGATCAGGGGGCCCCAGTGTTTATGAATCTGTGCACACCTTTGGGAATTCTAACAAAGCGTGGTGGGTGCAGTAACAAAATGGTTGCCACAAAATGGCTGCCACAGGAGGTGGAACCAGCCACAAAATGATAGCTTACCTTCAGTCACACAGTGAAGATCCTTGTGCTGTGGTGGCAGCTGCTGCCAAAGCAACATCTGAATAACATCCAGATCTGAATAACATCCAGATCGCAAGATCTCATAGTCCCGCTGTACACTGCATTGGTCAGGCAACACCTGGAGTATTGTGTGTAGTTCTGCAGGCCTCTCTTCAAAAAGGATGTGGGCAGAATGGAGCAGGTGCAGAGGAGAGCGACAACGATGATTGGGGGCCTGGAGACCAAGCCCTATGGGGAAAAACTGAGGGTCTTGAGAATATTCAGTCTGGAGAAGAGGAGGTGGAGGGGGGACATGATGGCTCTCTTGAAGTATTTGAAGGGCTGTCACTTAGAGGAGGGCAGGGAGCTGTTCCTGCTGGCAGCAGAGGAGAGGACTCACAATAATGGCTTTAAATTAAGGGTGGGAAGGTACTGGCTGGATCTTAGGAAAAACTTTATTACAGTAAGAGTTATGCAACAGTGGAATCAGCTGCCAAGGGAGGTGGTGAGCTCCCCCTCCCTGGCAGTCTTTAAGCAGCGGCTGAACAAACACTTGTCAGGGATACTCTCTAGGCTGATCCTCCATTGAGCAGGGGGTTGGACTAGATGGCCTGTAGGACCCTTCCAACTCTGTGATTCTATGGCTGATTCTGCATTGGCTTTTCCCTCCGTTGTTTTATGAAACCCAGGTTGGAACAGAAATTCCCCTCTGCATTGCATGCTGCTTTCACTTCCTTTGATCACTGGATTTTATGGTAGCCTCCACACTCCATGCCACTTTCGCTTTCTTTGAACATCGGGTTTTATTGTACCTTACGGCCATTTTATGGCTTTTCAGGGGTGACTTTGCAGTCAGTACGGCATTGCCCCGAGGTATTCGAATGTGGTTTTGAGTGGCATTTTTTCCTCCCCGTTGAGAAAATGTGGAGTGAATGCTAGATGCAGAATCGCTCTGAGATTCTGTGATTTTAAAAAATCTGCACAGCCAATCAAATCTCCAACAATGAGAAGACTTGCTGGACAAAAGCCCTACCTGTCCCTGTACTCTTCCTAAAAACTCTTGGTGGGCACCAGAAAAGGTCTCAGCAGGTGCCTTGGCACCCACGGGCTCCATGTTGGGGAGTCAAGAACTAGAGATGTTGTGAATTAGACTGTGGACCTTCTGCATGCAAAGACATCCCATTTCTAGGTCAAACTTCCCTTCCACCTCTACCACCTTGGTTTTCTTGGGATTAAGTTTTTACTTGTTAGCCCTCATACATCCCAAAACTGCTTCCAGGCACCTGTTCACATTTTCCACAGCTTCCCTGGGATCTACTGGATATACAAGATAGAGCTGAGCATCGTCCGAATGTTGGTGGCCAATCCAGCTGTTGCCTGGCATGATAGTTTTCTGTCCACAAGCAATCTTGCTATCTTTTATGGAGAGGAGCATTCAGACAGAGAACTGCTCACCTGCAGTCTGAAGTGTAATGGCCCAGAGTCAGTTACTGTTGGACTATGCTAATTGCCAGGGCTTTTTTTGTAGAAAAAGTCCAGCAGGAACTCATTAGCACAATAGGCCACACCCAGCAGCAGAAACCTATTAGCATATTAGGCCCCACCCCTGATTGCACTACTCATTAGCATATTAGGCCACACCCCCGTGTTACCAGAAGTGTGGTCATCCAGCCACACCCACCTTTTGCTTCTTATTCTGTTTATCTTGTTTGTTGTCAAAACCCAGGTTTTTTTTGTAGCAGGAACTCCTTTGCATGTTAGGCCACACACCCCTAATGTAGCCAATCCTAATCAGTTTCTACTGCTGGGTGTGGCCTGTTATGCTAATGAGTTCCTGCTGGGTGTGGCCAACTTGGGAGCCAGCCGGAACTCCGTTCCTGCCCCAAAATAGCCCTTCTAATTGCATTAACTGGGGTTGATTTCCAAAAGCAAAATTAGAATTGTAGCCAGCATATAAACGCCAGGGTTTGACAACTATGCTTGGCCTGACCTCTGTACTTCTTGTTTTGACTTGTTTTTGTTTTGCTCAGGCATAATCCTCCCTTCTGTGACGTCTGCAGTTTATTTCTTCCTCTTCATGGGCTTGTGCTCCTGGTGGTCTTGCCATCGTCCAATCAGCCCCATCGTCTTCAATAGCTTGTGCGTGATGGTCGCAATATTCAACGCGGGTCATTTAACTGTCCTGTATCTGTACCAGCTGCCAACCATTCAGGGCCTCGTTCCTGCTGCAGATCTCTATGCCAGGTAAAAAGCTCTTGTTTGCATGCTGGAAAACCTGCCGCCTAAATAGAATCTGGTTAGTAGGGTTTGTTTCTAGGTGAAAAAAACAGAAATAGCATTTGAATTATGGAGAAAGGTTTGAAAAGAACATCGATTCACCGAGACAAAATACTTTATGATGTTCAGCCGTGTTGGTCTGAAGCAGTAGAACAAATTTAGAGTCCAGTGGGGCACCTTTAAGACGAACAAAGTTTTATTCAAGGAAAAGTTCAAACTTATAGACAGGGGCTGAACAGCAAATTAACATGTGACATGATGAACACGTGCAGAGACAAGCCCTGCCGGACAAGCTAAGGTTATAAGGTCAACAGCTGTAAAGTAATAAATATGTCAGAATAGCAGATAAATGTGTAAAGGTATCTTTTCTAATTCTAATTTATTTAATACATTCTAATTTATGATGTGAAATAGTCTGGCACAAGCTAGGGGCCTGGGAAGAATCATTGGGTGAATGGTAGGACTGGTTCCAGGTTTTGTGGGGCCCCGGGCACGGAATATCCAGGGGCCCTCCTTTTTTCCTCTGTCTACCACCAGGACATCCATTCATGCCTTCCTTCCACACAGCCATAGCTCTACATGCCTATGTTTCCTTCCTTCCTCTGCCCACTTGTGAGCTTTTCTGCTGACCATATTCCCTAATAGTGCTGGGTGATATGTGCTGATCACATATCTGCAGACCACAGTGCCTGCTGGAAGTCCCTGGCAGCTTGTGGTTAGGGGGCTCTGCAGTTGTGAGCCCTGCCAGAAACCCTGGGCCCAGGCAGCTGCCCCACCTCACCATATGCTGATACCAGCCCTGGTAGGTGGTATAAACAGTTGGGAAATCCGCTTCAAGCTTCAAGAGGGGACTGGATAAACGTATGGAGCAGAAGTCCATGTGAGTGACTATTAGCCACAAGATATAGATGGAACACTATGTCTGGGGCAGTGATGCTCCGTATTCTTGGTGCTTGGGAGGCAACAGTGGGACGGCTTCTGGAGTTCTGGCCCTGCTGGTACCTGGTTTTTGGCCACTGTGTGACACAGATTGTGAGAACAACCACCATTTCCAGTGAACAGTATTTACTCAAATGCAAGAATAGTTTTTTCACATGTATGCCATCAAAGAAAGGGAGGGTTGCCTTACATTTGCATACATGGTATAGTATTACCCAATAATAATTTCTTTTGTTATAAATTTTTATTAGGTTTAACATATTATAGGACATTTAAGTATAGGGGTAGGAAGGGAACAGGGTATGGGATAAGACATAAAGGAGAACTCCATCAGATTTGTATAACAGCGGTTACAAGTTTTCAGTCTTAATTCTTTGTTTCCCGTTCTGTTTCTTTGTAGAATTACTAAAGTTAATATCATTTAGTCAAATCGATAAAGTCTTCTGTTTTGTTTCCTAACAAGAGTCAAATTCTATATAGTTCAAGTTGCAGTCTCTCCAGATTTATATTATATATATTCATTGTTCTTGGTCTTCGAAGCTTCTTTCCACCCAGTCACAAAATAGTGTCCAGTTATTTCCCCAATAAATCATCTTCTTCGTCTTCCTCTTCTTCCTCTTCTTCTTCTTCCTCTTCCTCTTCCTCTTCTTCCTCTTCTTCCTCTTCCTCCTCTTCCTCTTCTTCCTCCTCCTCCTCCTCTTCCTCTTCTTCCTCTTCTTCTTCTCAGAATCATCTTCCTTTTGAGCCAGTACAGTACCTCATGGGTACAAATGTATATCACTTACAAATGTATATTCCTTCTGTGGTGTTCTGTTAGCACTTGCTCATTCGTACCTTCAAGTCATCTCTTGCACTTGCAGCAGTGAAATGATGATCATATGTATCTGAAAGTGTTTGTGGTGGTTTCCTCCTCCTGTTATCCTCTAAGAAAGTTAAGCGGAGCAACTCTTTCTCCATTTTGTTCTTCTCCAGGCTGCTGGGCGTTGTCCCGCTTATTAAGGCTGACATCACTGTACCCTGGAAGCTTCAAGTTCACCCTCAACTAAGCTGGCCGGCGGCTTTGAATCCTCTAGTGCTTCTCGTACTGTACTATACACTGGTCATGATGCTCCAGCAGTGGGCGCTGCCTGCAAAGGTAAGGGATGCATTAAAGAGCAAACCACACAAGTTAAGCTCTTGAGGCTTTGCCTTTACTGTGATGTAAACTCCAGGTTAACAGAATGGATTCTGGGCAATATGCAGCCCTTTCAATTTGTCATTTTTCATCTGTCTAATTAGCAACAGTAGATGAGCATAATATATAGTATATTTGAGTAGTGTAGTTTTTGGCCACAGGATTGGAAGAGGTCAGTATACATTCCAATCCCAAAGAAGGGCAATGCCAAGGAATGTTCAAACTATCGCACAACTGCACTCATATCACACGCTAGCAAGGTCTTGCTCAAGATCTTACAAGCTAGGCTTCAGCAGTACGTGGATTGAGAACTGCCAGAAGTACAAGCTGGGTTTCGAAGAGGTAGAGGAACTAGAGATCAAATTGCCAACATTTGTTGGATTATGGAGAAAGCACCAGAAAAACACCTACTTCTGCTTCATTGACTATGCTAAAGCCTTTGACTGTGTGGATCAGACATCAACATCCCCACCTGCAGAACTTATAGATAAGCATTACAGCAGCAAAGAAGCACAGAAGGAATGCATTGGCAATTAGAATACAACCAACCTCCCCACCCCCATGGCAGCATAGCTGACACTTGGACTGCAAGAAGATCAAATCAGTCAATCCTAAAAGAAATCAACCCTGACTGTTCCCTGGAAGGCCAGATAATGGAACTGAAGCTCAAATACTTTGGCCACCCAATGAGAAGGGAGCACTCACTGGAGAAGACCCTGATGCTGGGAAAGATTGAAGGTCAAAGAAGACGGGGACGGCAAAGGATGAGATGGTTAGACAGTGTCATCGATGCAACGAACATGAAACTGAGCCAACTTCAGAGGACGGCGGAAGACAGGAAAGCCCGGCGTGATCTGGTCCATGGGGTTGCGAAGAGTTGGACTCGACTGTGCAACTGAACAACAACAACACATATGTAACTTTTCATTTGTGTTCTGGGTTGGGTTTCCATGTCTCCCCTGGCCACTAGTGGGGGGTAGGGGGGTAGGGTTGCCAGATCCAGGTTGGGAAGCTCCTGGAGATTTTAGGGTGGAGACTGGAGAGAACAGGGACCTCAGTGTCTCCTTAAAGTAAATAAAATTAAATAAATAAAATCCTGTGTAGCTGAACAGGTATTACTGTATGTATTCTTCTCTCTTTCAAATTTTAAAAACAGGGTTGATTTTTAAGAAATCACAGTTCCGTTTGTGTAGGATGGTCTGTGTGACGGTAGTTTAAAGTTGAAAGTAGCAGACAGTAGCAGAGTACTTGTGGAAGAGTATTTACAGTTTATTTTACAGAGCTATATACATACATGCAGCTTTGTAGCAGTTCACAAGACTGACTGGCAAAGTGCTTTGGCCCTTGGACAGGCTGGGGAAGGCATGGGGAGGCATTTGAATGCCTCCCTGATCCTTCCAAGGGCCCCCCGGCCCGCCCACTTCGGAGTCGTCAGGGGGTCACTCTCCAGGCCTTCCCTCTGTAGCCACGCATGCAGAGGTTTTGGCTGTAGAGGTCTGGCCAGCTCTGAAGCCAGCCGGAACTCTGTTCCTGTGCGTTCCTGCCCAAAAATAGCCCTGATTGTACGTATTCTTCTCTCTTTCAAATGTTAAAAACAGGGTTGATTTTTAAGAAATCACAGTTCCGCTTGTGTAGGATGGTCTGTGAACTTTTTTGTCACTTACTGCCCTTTGTCTCTTTAACTTATAGGTCTCTTTCTCTCTCCCCTCCCTTGCTTCCCTTTCCTCTCTTCTTTAATACATCTGACTGCCAGCGAGACAGGTGCTACTGGGGTTCTTTATTGCAGCTGTGTTGAAACCTGGTTCTGCTGCAAAGTGGGTGATGCAACTCAGTTTCAGGAGCAAAAGTTGTGAGTGGGTGATGGAGAAACCCCTCTCCTCTCTGTAGTGTACTTTTCTGCTGACCTCTCCCAAAACACTTTTCTTTCCAAATGTCTCCCTTCTGGGTTCAGAGCCCCAGTTTAGGCACTAGGCTTCAAGCAGACAGGTGTGGACAGCGGCAGAGCAGTGCAGTTCTCGCTTGGATGCCCATTTTGCTCTCAAACTGGTGTCTTCCTCGCCACTTTCTAAACCATTGCAGCAAATCCAAGTTTAAACACAAGAATCTACAGCCACCATGTCTAATTTGGTCTGTTGCATCAAACAACGCGGGCTTTCTAGACCACGAACACTTATGCGGGAATAAAGGTGTTACTAGTTTTCAAGAATCCTGTTTGCTTTCTGTCCAGTGTGCAGCAGATGCATGGGATATTGTTTTCATGGGTCTTTTCTCTTCCCCTCTTAAAATA
The DNA here is from genome assembly GCF_001447785.1 of Gekko japonicus. Taxonomy (NCBI): domain Eukaryota; kingdom Metazoa; phylum Chordata; class Lepidosauria; order Squamata; family Gekkonidae; genus Gekko; species Gekko japonicus. Next base: position 365,819 of record NW_015173159.1, read on the forward strand.
AACATATTGTTTAGGGAAGTAAGGGAGAGGCTACACGGCTGCAGTCTGAAGAGTACATTGAGGTGAAGGCGGATGCTGAGTTCTGGGTGACCACGCACAAAAGCATCAAGGTAAACTTGACTTCATCTTGGGCCTGCCTGTGTGGCAGGAAGTCACCCATGCGGTCCTACACAGAACAACATTGACTTCAGTTAGGTTTGCCAGCCCCAGCTTGGGAGAGGCCTGGGGAGGATGGAATTTGGAGAGGGGAAAGAGCTCCGCAGTTAAGTGCTGCCATGGACTCTGCCCTCTGAAGGTGCCGTTTTCTCCAGGAGGGATTTTATTTGTCATTTGGAGAACAGCTGTAATTCTAGAACTCCAGGCCCCGCATGGAGGTTGCCAACCCCAAATTCAGTCGACTTAGAAGGAGAAAAGAGCAAGAGTCCAGGAGCACCTTAATGACTAACAAAATTTGTGGCAGGGTAGGAACTTTCATGAGTCACTGCTCACTTCTTCGCTGCTCATGAAAGCTCCAACCCTGCCGCAGACTTTGACCTAAGGGACTGCTGAACTACAATCACGATCATGCATCAGTTTAAAGGTACAGTACTTCTTTTTCTACATTAGTACAGACTGGTTACTACCGTGTTTCCCCGAAAATAAGACACTGTCTTATACTTATTTTTTCTCAAGAAGACACACCAAGGCTTATACCACAAATGCATAGAAATCCTGCTAGGGCTTATTTTTGGGGTAGTTACTATATATTTTTCTATATACTCTGCTGGAGCAGTACAGTCTTTAAGGTGCTATTGGAGTCTTCCTCATTTCTGCTGCTACGGACAGACTAACGTGGCTACCCACCTGGACCTAGCAGGGTGTAACTCTGCTTAATATTGCACTTGAAAGCAGTCTCCATTCTTCTTTTAACCTCCAGGCGCCTTACATTCCAAGTGGAAGCTCTCAAGACATCCCCCTCTTGCAGTGTCGGAGCAGGAGCAGCAGTTGTAATCTGTACGCCTACACCAATACTGGGCACTGCAGTTCCATGTCAGGTATCTTTTGTTGTGTGGTTCAGGTGGAAGGGCTGAGTCTGAGGTGTGAGCAGTTTCCATCGCCAAGCATTGCAACTTGCCAGGGGGAAAGCTGTTGCAAGGATCATCTGAATTTTTCAAAGCTGTGGAAGTTACATGAACCAAGAATTTCAAGGCTCAGCTACCTGTTACCTGGGCTTTCTGCAACAGAGTTCATGAAACTTTAAACCACAATATATTTGTCAGTCTATGTGGTGCACCAGGTCTTTTTGTTGTTTCATGCCAAGGTAAGACATTCTGGGTGTTGGCAAACTGTAGATATGCAGTAAAAGGGAGCACAAGTTGTTAAAAGAATTAAGTCACTTTATTAAGAAGAGAACAAACTTTGTAAGAAAGAAGAGAGAGAAAGAGAAGTCTAACTGGCTAGGATGGAGCCCTAGAACCAAATTGAGGTAATCAGGAGAACCAAATTGAGCTAATCAGGAGACAGGAAGGAGAATATTTGAAAATAGTAGGAGATTCCTAATCCTACTATGCTATCTAGTTGTCCCCTCTGCTGCCCCCTGCAGGAAGTTCTTATCATCTTCTTTATCTATGCACAATAGACTTTGCATATTCCAACACTAGGCCTCACTTGGAGAAGTAGGTGAGCATTAGGGATAGGAGGAGGTGGAGACAGATAAGTGACCTGTTTAGAGGAACATCTAGATTTGAGTCCAGTAGCACCTTAGAGACAACAAGGCTTTCAGGGTATGTGCTTTTGAGAGTCAAAGTTCCCTTTATCAGATACGTGATGAAGGGAGCTTTGACTCTTGAAAATTCATACCGCGAAAATCTTGTTGATGTCTAAGGTGCTACTGGACTCAAATCTAGATGTTCTGCTACAGACCATCACGGCTACCCTCTGAAACTACTTAGCAAGAGGTAGTAATTCTCCCCTCTCCCCGCCATTTCTATCTGCTATCATATTTCCCTTTCCTTCTCTCTTTGTTGTACCTTTAAATATGTCTGTTCTAGTATTCAGAGGACTTCCCTATCTGTTTTGCAGATTCATTCATAAAAATAAAATGCTGTGCGACTTGGCTTGCAAAATCTAGAAAACATTGTTTTATTCAGTATCTGCCTGAGTTAATCAACCTTTCTGTTGAGATCTTTGTCTCAAAATTTTTCGTTCCCTGTAGAGGTTTCAGGAGCCCCTGACAATATGACAGAAATTGATGATGAACTTTGCATTGAAGACAACCAGCTCAGCACTTGGTCAGCACTGGCACATTTCCTGATGAGTCAGAGCTACATTACTGCTTTGATTGCCATGATGGTAAGAGACCGCTAATGTTCACGCAGACCACCACCTGGCTTTAGGGTTGCCAGCAGTGTCTCGGCAAATGCTGGGAGATTTTGAGGGTGGTGCCTGGGGATGGTGTTTTGGTAGGTTGTGACGTCACTTCTGAGTGACACTCTAGGAATTCCCTCTAATCTCTATGGTAAGGACAATAAAGGCATGGGGAAATTCCTGGAGAGTTCCTATGGCGGCCATTTTTTTCTTGCTCTCCTCAGTTTTTCTAGGGTGAGGAATTGGCAGGTTTACCTGTCCTTAGTGCTGTTCTGGCTAGGGACGCAGGACATGCCTGGCATGGACT
>NW_015173159.1:369336-397944 GCF_001447785.1 Gekko japonicus
GATGGTTAGACAGTGTCAGCGATGCAACGAACATGAAATTGAGCCAACTTCGGAGGACGGCGGAAGACAGGAGAGCCTGGCGGGAGATTGTCCATGGGGTCGCGAAGAGTCGGACTCGACTGTGCGACTGAACAACAACAACAACAACTACAGACAGATATGACTACCCTGTGAAACTATAAAAAATGGGTCTCTTAGAAGATTTGTTGTAGAGCAGCAGGAGAACATATTTTCTACCTTTTAGATGAAGTGAAGATTAAAGCTGTGCAGTCTTATCAGAATCATATATGTTTGTAAAAAGTATTTCTTGGTATATGTATCTTTGCAGGTTTGGAGCATCACTCATACCAGCTGGCTGGCTTTTGTCCTGCTGATTTGGTCCTGTATCATCTGGATGGTGCGCAGCCGTAGCCTCTGCACCCTGCGGAGCTCCCCCTTCCTGGTCGCCTATGGAAACATCCTGGTGACCCTCAATTTCTTTGTGGGACTGAATGTTTCACAAAAGGAGCTCTTTCCTGGAGTTCCAACTTCACTGCTTATTGATCTGGATTTAAAACCTTATTCGTTGCCCTGCATCCACCTGGCAGCCAAGGTGAGTCCCTCTCAGTCCAGTACTGGTCTCCAATTTAAGAGCGAGGCCTTAACATATAATACGGAATACTATTTTTTTTTTTAAAAAGAAATCAAAACCAAGCGTACTGAATCTATGATCTCCAGACTTTGTTGCCAATAAGTATCCGTACTTCCTTGTGGCTCCTTCTGTGTCAGAGCCTACAGCCAACAACGAAGTACATGCATTCAGGTATGGTAATACTTTTATTGCAGAGCTATAGATGCAGTAACATAAGCACTGTTAAGAATGGCGGCGGCCCCATGGGCATAATAGGATATAGGGTATTCGTATGCACTCCCCCCCCCAGAGCACTAGCCAATTAGGCACCCTTCGGCGCACGGGATAAAGCTTGGAGACTGTTAGGTATCTAAAGCTGAGAACCAACACTCTCCCACGGCACCTAGGAGAAACCCAGACAATACAACTCCCTCCTGCACATCTGTATAGATAAGCTTTTCGGCACAAAGCAGAACAAGCACAGAAAGGAATGCATTAGCAATTAACCAGACACCAACCGAGCTCCCCAACCCCCACGGCAGCATAGCTGACATTCTGTCACCCTCTCTTCTCTTTGGGCCATTTCAGTGCATTACCTTTTTCTGATAGTTTTGGAAGATTTTTCAACATGTCATGTGATCAGAGGATTTGTTCTGGTGGTCTCGATGTGCCTGAAACTCTGTCAGATCCCCAGTCAATTCACTCTCCACACATACTTTTGGCAGTGTAATGCTTTATTAGAGATATGAGATGCCGTGGGTTCAGAACCATCTGTTAGGACTGGAGCCCAAAGGCGGGAAAATACAACATATAAGTAAAACTCCAAAATGCCATTCACTCACACGTAATGCATTTCTATGGCAACCCAGACAGGATATATGGTCACTCTATCTAACCTAGCCTGGCATGGAAATCTCCAAGGACAGTCTCATGAGAAACCGTCTCAGGGCTTGCTTCAAGATGTTACAAGCAATACTCCCTAATACTCTAACAACACCCCCCCTAGGAATGTCACATGGCGAGCGAATGCAGAGGTACAGTGATAAGATGCAGAAGGGTGAAAAGCGAAAGCTAAAGTCTAATAAGGCTAACAAGAACACAGAAGGCCTATTTATGTGCCAGAGCTTGACAAACTCTGACACACTTTTTCTCATGTGCAAATTGTATGGCAGTTTAAGAACTTCTTGTACTTTCCCCCAACCATTTGGAGGACAATCATTTACTTAATCTTCTGTCCAGAAATGAAAATTACATCTTTCTGGCAGTTGCCAAATATATCTCGGCTTTACTGAAAATTTGAGCTACTGCCATTAATTCAGCACCTAGTTAAATATGCAATGATTCTATTTTAATTTGATATTTTAAAATATGTACTCGATATTTACTTTTTGCTAAAGTGCTGAATGTTCCTTTTTCTTGTATAGTTCTATTATTGTTATATTACTTTGTCTAAAAGTGCTATGTAGACTTCCTTGAATAAACAAATGAAATTAAATGGACGGTCTCCATACTGGGGGTTGGATGATGAGCAGGATGGGGATATTTAGGATGTACTGCATTAACAATCTTTTAACATTGTGAAGACCAACAAATATTTATACTGTTTAATACTTCTAAACTAGTTAAGCAGTGACTTGCTACAGTGATGTAGCCTTGTGTCCTGAACCCCAGATTATTCTGAAATTTCACCAACCAGTGCTCACACACTCAAAAAAATCAGTGTAGTCATGAGCAATACTCCCTCTAAGCTGTGGAGCCTTGTGAGCAAAAATTCTACTTTGTGAGCCACTGGCATTAAAGTTGTGAGTGAGTGATTTGGCTACTGCATCACTTAGTTTGCTCTGGAGCCATCCTTCCTGAGCTAAGACAAAAATGTGTGAGCCGGAGGCTAAAATACTGTGAGCTAGCTCACACTAACTCAGCTTAGAGGGAACACTGGTCATGAGGACTAGATGAATAATTTTTTTTAAAAAAAGTGGAAAATGAGATTTTCTTTCCCCCCATCTAGTTACAGGCAACTTATGGCGACCCCAAAGGGTTTCCAAGGCAAGAGACCTTGGAGGTGGGTTTTCCATTGTCTGCCTCCGTCTAGCAACCCTAGACTGCCTTGGCGGTCTCCCATCCGACCTTGCTTAGCGCTTCTGAGATCTGATGGGATTGGGCTAGTTTGGGCCATCCAGGTCAGGGCAAAATGAGACTGGGAATCTATAATTGTGTGCCTGAAGGGAAGGCAGTATGTATAACCTGATCTCATCAGATCTTGGAAGCTAAGCAGGGTCAGTCCACCAAGGAAGACTCCGCAGAGGAAGGCAATGGCAAACCACCTCTCCTCGCGCCTTGAAAGACCCTTGCTGAGGCTGCCATAACTGGGCTGCAACTTGATGTCATTTACATATGAAAGTTTCGTGCCTACGACTGTCCTATTTTGTGGGCTTTCTGTCCTTACAGTACACATATAGTCTAGACCATTGCGGCTATGCAGAAATGTCTTTGGAATGTGTTGGCAATGCATCATGAGATTTCAGAAGCTAGAAAAGGGTGCTGATAGATGTAGACAAGGTTTTCCATAGACAGAGAGACCTCAGCCTCTGGGTTTCTTTCCTTATAATCCACCGGCAGCCAGGTCTCCATATTCTTTCTTCATTCCTTTTCCTGAGTTCTGGCTTTTAAGAAGTATCTCCAAACTGAATATATTGGGCAGAATAGTCAAATAAAAATCACATATCTTGGCATGATTTACAGTGCAATCCTAAACAATCTAAATCCACTGAAGAAGAGAAAGACCCAACAGGAATTGGGTTGACCAAATAAAAGAAATCCATGGCCTTCAGTTTGCAAGACCTGAGCAAGACTGTTCATGAAAGAACATTTTGGAGGCTATTAAGTCATAGGATCTCTGTGAGTCATAAGGGGCTTGACAGCTCATAATACACAAACGAACCCGTTGACTTCAACAGACATAGAAGAAGAGAAGAAGAGGAAAAGATTGGATTTATACCCTGCCCTTCACTACCCAAAGGTGTCTCAGAGCGGCTTACAAACTCCTTTCCCTTCCCCTCCCCACAACAGACACCCTGTGAGGTAGGTGGGGCTGAGAGCTCTGACAGAAACTGCTCTTTTTAAAGAACAGCTGTGCCAGAGCTACGGCTTGTCCAAGGTCATCCAGCCAGGTGCAAGTGGAGGAGTGGGGAATCAAACCTAGTTCTCCAGGATTAGTGTTCACGCACTTAACCACTGCACCAAACTGGCTCTCTGTTTAGGATAGTCTGCTAGTCTGGCTAGAGTTCATGTGTTTTTTTGGGCCAGGGCTTTTCATAGACATTCTTCATCCTTGAGCTCCAAAGAGAGCTGTGTTGCTTGTAGACCCAGTTTATGTGTATGCAATATGTTTATGTGGTTTTATTGCAGATTTCGTACCTGTTTACCTTTTGGCTCTTGCTGAAGCAGCATATGGTGCAAAGGCAAAAGCAGAAGAAAGAGGAAGAGGAGTCACTTCAGGCTGTGACAACAGATGAAGCTGGTAAGAAAATTCAGTACCATGTAAAGGGTTTTTGTTTTTTTAAAAAGAGCTGTCAAGTCGCAGCCCATTTATGGCCGCCCTGGTGGGAGGATTTTCAAGGGAAGAGACAGAGATGGTTTCCCATGACCCACCTTTGCATAGCAACTCTGGATTTCCTTGGTGTTGTCCTATCCAAGTATTAACCAGGGCTGCCTCCGCTTAGATCCTGGGATTGGGCTAGCCTGACCATAAAGCCCACAAAGTTTACCCTGACATTTTTAAAATGCTTTTTAAAGAGAAGTGGAGTTTATTGCATCCATGCAGGCTCTAGCATTCTAAACTTAAGCATGTGCAGAATGATCCAGAGATTTCTAAGCAAAGTAGCACTTCCAGGTTTCCCTTGGGTTTATCCACTTATTGGATGATGGGGGAAGAGGACAGAAGAGAGGGTTTCTGTACTGTGCATTCAACAAAGTCCGAGGAAAACAAAAACATATGAGATGCAGGAATTTTGTGAACAGAGCTTCTAATATCCCCCCCCCCCCAGATTCAATGATGAAGTTCCCGGGGGCCTAATTTCATGGCGTGTTTGTGCGAAGGTTTAAACCTTCCCACACATTTTGCCAAGCTGAAACCTACTTCTGTCCAAATCACTATTGTATTGGTTTTATTTTCTCAAAAGGCACATATAGCAGCTCTCTGTGGCTCTGTGAGTGCATAAGGGGCAGAGTTGCCAACTTCCAGGTGGTGTCTCCGGGGAGTTCCCAGAATTACAATTGCTCTCCAGATGCCAGAGTTCGGTCCCCCTGCAGAAAATGGAGAGTGGAACGTATGTGATTGTGACCCACTGAAGTCCCTCCCGTCCACAGTCCCCTCCATCAGTATGCTCTATCCCCCAATCCCCATGAATTTCCCAACCTGCTGTTGGCAACCCTAGTGAGGGGAAGGTTTAACCCTCCTGTTTGCCCTATGACCTCAATCACAAGCTGGCCCCTGCGTGCCTTGTAATGGAATTTCAAAAGAAATGGGAGCTCCGTTCACTGTGTTCCTGAATTGCTCCATTTAGCAGAGTGAAACAGAACTATGAACTGTCTAGCTTCAGATGGGCAGTGGGGAAACCGCATTTACGAATGCTCTTCAGCAGAGCAACCTCAGTGGCCTGTATCCGTGCCATTGTGTGCATAACAATCATTTCTATCAGCTGTTGCTACATCCAAAGAAGTGGGTATTGATGAACGGTCCCAAGAGACTTTCATAAGTAAAATGAAATGACAGACAACTAAGATGGATGAGGATGGCTTTATAAGTGCAGTCGTCTTCACATGCTGTAGATGGAAATGGTAATTTATAATGCCCTGGTGGCATTTCTGGTTGATTTTAAACTCCTGTTTGCAGAAACGGACAAACGGCGCAACCCGCTTTTGGATTTCTTTGGTTCTGTGCTAATGGAGCTGCTTGTAAAATATTGGATTTACTTCTGCTCCGTTATGTTTTTTATCGTCAGCTTCAATGGCAAAGTTGCTCTGTACAAAATTCTCTACATTGTACTTTTTCTGCTTTGGGTGGCTTTATATCAGGTAAGCAAACCTAGAATCTACCAGATCTGAAAGGCCATTTTGGGTTACTTTGTGGAAGTTGTTTGATAGTAATTTTGAACTCCCTTTTTATCAGCATGATATTTGCCACAGGCCTAGTACCCCTCTGCATATCACACCTAATCCGATCATGCCTGCTATTGTCATTTACCTGCTATTGTCATTCAGCATATGAAATCACTCTATTCTCCAATGTTCAGCTGTAATCCTGCTTTGGCATTTTCTGCTTTAACTTTAATGGTAGGATACATATCAGTATTTTTTAAAATGTTGACAGTATTTCAGAGTGGAACTGTATGAGGGAGGAGAAGTGCTCTATTGCAGCAATCCCAAACATTGACCCCCACAGCAAACAGCCACTCCTGGCTCTCTTCCAGCTTGGGGAAACTCAGTGAGTTCAATCCCATGAAAAACTCCGTGAGTTCAACCCCATAAAAGGGGAGGAAGTTTTTTGCCAATTCTTGCCTCAGCAGCCCTTCAACTTCTGAAGCTGTTTAAAATATAGACGTATTTAAAATGTCTGTCAGCTTATATACTAAGGCATGAAATGGCATCCTTCGGTTTCAGGTTCATTATGAGAATTGGCGGCGAATCCTGAAGGGTTTTTGGCTGACCGTCGTCTCATACTCCATGCTGGTCCTCATTGCTATTTATGCGTACCAGTTTGAAATGGTTTCTGAGTTTTTCTTAAAGACCTTGAAAATACCAGAGGAGAGGTAAGGGCTTTCAGTAAGATTAAAAGTATTCTACATTCATGTTCCCCCTTGGCATTCATTACAGTAAGTTCTTAAGGGTGCTGCATAGTAGCAAATACAGACTTTGTTAACATTCACATGTAGAAGAGAAGAAGAGAAGAGATTGGATTTATACCCCGCCCTTCACTACCCAAGGGAGTCTCAGCGTGGCTTACAAACTCCTTGCCCTTCCCCTCCCCACAACAGGCACCCTGTGAGGTAGGTGGGGCTGAGAGAGCTCTGACAGAAATGGCTCTTTCCCCCCCCCAAGAACAGCTGTGCCAGAACTATGGCTTGTCCAAGGTCATCCAGCAGGTGCGAGTGGAGGAGTGGGGAATCAAACCTGGTTCTCCCAGATTAGAGTCCACGCACTTAACCATTACAAGCAGGGACCCACAAGAATAATGGGGGGATCCCATCCTGCCCCTCTTAGCTCATTTGCCTCTCCATCTTTGGTCTGGTATCCCACTCCCCTCCCGCAAAGACAGTTTGCCCTTCTCCCTTCCTATACCCAGTATTATTTACCTGTGCAGTGGAAATTCTGTGGATGCCTAGGTATATTCAAAGGAACCAATTTATAGTTCTTTCTGCAATAAACAGCCAGGAGGGCTGGAATGGTAAAAGCTGGCACTCAAAATATATGTAAGTTGTTGATTTTTGTATGCTGTGGAAATGCAGGAGACGAATTGCTGGTTGGCTCATTTGTGTGAACAAGAATACCTGTTGCAGTTACCGATACTCGAGGACCCATAATAGGAATTAATTCCTTTTTTTCACCAGACTGTCTGCACCCATTTTCTCCCTTTTTAATTTACAGGTTAAAAGATCTGGGTCTTGAACAATTCAGCACTATAGAGCTGTTTGCAAGGATTCTGCTTCCTGCTGCATTTCTTCTGGCTTGCATCCTTCAGTTGCATTATTTTCATAAAGATTTCCTGAAGATCACGGACCTGACTGATATTGTCATCAAGCCTAAGTACCGTGCATGCTGTAATGAGTTTGTGTATTGCATTCCTGAGAGATCCGTGTCTTTCTCTGAAAAATTAAACCTCAGCAGCACCTTAAAGATTTTACAAAATTTTCTGCATACATTTTTATGACTCAGAGCTCACTTCATTGGATGCATGGGAGTGTGCATCCACAGAGGACACATTTATATTTCAAATTACAACCATCAGAAAGGTGGGAATGAGGAGATGTTAAAAAGAGAGGCCAGTTAGAAACAATGACCAGTTGACAAAAATTCTGTCTATTCAGAGCGGGTGAGGAGTGCTCCCACTGTAAATAGAGTAGGAAAATGCCAACCAAGGAGAAAAGGCAGGATATAAATATTTTAAATAAATAAAATGAGATCTTATCAAGGAAGAAGCTGAATGAAACATAAGTAGAACTAACTAACATCTGCAAAGTGCAGGTCATGCTGAGCTATTAGTAACCATAGTGAATGAGAACAATGAAGTCTTTATTCAAATCTGACAAAAATAGTGTTGAATATCTTGATGAATTCTAATTTAGCACTTTTGTGTTGGATTCTCCCTTTGAAGTTCTTTTGCGTTTCTTGTGTGTGTCAGACTCCTAAGCATTTATTTGGTTAGGCACATTCTGCTAGATATGGTAGTGGTAAGATATGAGGTTCAACAAGCCTTAATCATAATCAGATTTATTGTTTCAGAACACAGCCAACATGAACAGTGAACTCCACCCTCTTCAGCCATGCCTCAAAACTACAGAGGCTGAAGTGGTCCAAACAACCCCAAATAAAAGGCACAGCACCCTCAGACACTCTCATATACTTTGCTTTAATTCATGGAAAGGAGGCATATAAAATATTAATCAAACTGCAAAACTAGAAATAATCTTTTTTCGTGTGCAGATGCTCTGAGACTGTATAATGTGAAAATTATATTGATTTTTATTGTTCTTTGTTTCAATTTATCCTCTCAACCACCATGTGAGTTACACGATTATTATTGTCATGACTCAGATGGGTAAGTGAGGTCAGGATAGGGTTGCCAGCTCTGGGTTGGGAAATTCCTGGAGATTTTGGGGATAGAGCCTGAGAAGGGCGGGGCTTGGGGAGGGGAGGGACCTCAGCAGGGTATAATGCCATAGAGTCCACCTTCCAAGGCAGCCATTTTCTCCTGGGGAATAGATTTTGGCCATCTGGAGACCAATTGTAAATCCAGGAGATCTCCAGCCACCTCCTGGATGTTGGCACCCTAGTTGAGGGCATTTTTGAACAGGGAAATACTAGTGGCTGGTTTAGTATTAGTTTGCTGTGACTGAAAAAAATAGGCACTGAGATTCTTTTATTTCTCCACAGTGAGAAGAAATCTAAGACCCGCGTGACTCTCCTGGCTAGTATGTGAGTCAGCTTTACCTCTTGAACCATTCCAAAAGTTTTCCCCTATAAATTGCCTCATATGCCATTAGTTTGCTATAACTGAAGAAAATTATTTTAGAAGTGCTCTTTGCCAAGTCTGGAAATTTGGTTGCAGGAAATATGGTTCGTAAGAATTATGGACGAAATTTCAATGTTGAAGCAGGATTATAATAATAATTATTCACAGAAACTCTTTACACAGTGTTGGATAATATTTCTTGATTTCTGGAATAAGAGTTTTCCATTGGAATCTGTAAAAAACGAAGTGCTGAGCTTGATGTAATGCTTGGTTTTAAAAACCTCACTAGACAGTGTGATTATATTAATAGGAAGGACTGCAAGGAGATTGGGTAACAGAGGAAATTTTGTATAATTGCAGTTAAACAAATTTTGGAGATTTGTATTGTATTTAATGAAGTTTATGTCTGTAATTTTTGTAAACAAGAACAATAATAATTTAAAAAACCAACCCATTTGGGCACCAAAGAGGAGAAAACTCTTTGTGTGGAACCAGCCAAAATATGTGTCAGATGAAGTTTTGTAGAGGCCCTACTATTTTTTTAATGCAGGGGATGATCATAAAAGAGCAGATAATGCATTAGCTTGACATTATTACACATTGAGGCTATTGATTTGTATGCTTCAGACTCTGGGTTTTTTTATGTTGCTAACTACTTTGGAAACCAGTTATAGAGTGTTCACAAAGGACCCATGGAAACATAATATTGAACAGAGAGATTTTATAGTCAAGTCAAGTAATTTATTGTATTTAGCCATTGGCTGTTACAAAAAAGTGATTTTGTATCTCAGCCCAGAAGATTCTACCACGTTTGGCTCAAGAGTTTTCAAGACTTTTGAGTTAGCATGATAATTATTTATATTGTTTTTTATATTTCACTTTTTTTAGCCTGAAGGATAATATCTTGAGATTGCAAAAGAGGTGAGCATGAAACAAAGGATGCAGTAAGTATGTACGTGTGTCTGTGTAAATATGAGATATTCCAGTTTGGTCCATCTCCGAAGTCCCTTGATAAACAGAGAAATTTATTCATAACACGTTACTCCAAACCAGCACAGATGACACACTGGATAAACATTCAGGTGGACATGTAAGTGAAGACACTGCGCTGAATTAGTTTTAATATGCACTCAGATGTGAATCAGCACCCACATGTTAGTTGCATGTTAATGCCTTGTTTTGCATTGCAGTGGTTCAGATGGACATACAAGTGAAGACACTGCGCTGTATTAGTTGGGATGCACGTTTTAATATGCACTCAGATGTGAATCAGCACCCACATGTTAGTTGCATGTTAATGCCTTGTTTTGCATTGCAGTGGTACAGAATAGTTAAGCCCACTGTAGGCCCCAGAATAAAACTGGACAGTCTCAAACAGGGCAGACTTGACATATTTGGACTGAACATATTCAAGCCATCTAAAGTTATGTACCTTTCATTATGAAATATTGGAGACGCCATAACATAGTACACAGTGATGCCCTTGCATTGTCATTGCTACTGTGTGATGTGACCAACCAATAATGGCCATCTTCATCAACTATTTTGTACCTGGGAGCACACTGCTCCACCCGGCAAGCAGGTCATGCAGACAAATCAAACTGGAAACCAAGGAGCATGTGCTGCTCTAGCCAGTTTGGTGTAGTGGTTAAGAGCGACAGACTGTAATCTGGAGAACCGGGTTTGATTCCTCACTCTTCCACATAAAGCCAGCTGGGTGACCTTGGGTCAATCACAGCTCTCTCAGAGCGCTCTCAGCCCCACCTACTTAACAGGGTGTTTGTTGTGGGGAGAGGAAGGGAAGGGGACTGTAAGCTGCTCTGAGACTTCTTTGGGTAGTGAAGGGCAGGGTATAACACCAGCTTCTTCTTCTTCTTCTCCTTCTTCACCTCCGTACTCTCTTCCCTGCCTCTGTACTCATTCCTACATTCTGTTTCGAACCATGCCCCAGACCTCAAAGCTGTCTCTCATCGGTGGTTGCCAAGTCACTAGGCATGGATATTAATTTGTTTTCTTTTAAACCATAACGCAGCAGAGCATTTTCTGGTGCACCTCTCACTTAAGAAGTTACCTTACACCTGTGGGAGAAATTATCCTTTTTAAAAAGTGGGTATGAGAGAGAAATTTAGTTTCCTATTGATTTCCTTAAGTAGCCACAAGAAAAAACTGCAAGCACATTCCAGGATCTTGCCAATTCTTGCCTAAAAATTCAGTGCCTGTAAGCTTATAGCGAGAAGCTTTCATTTTGTACTTAAATGGCCCAGTAGGCGTATGTTCAAACATTCTCAGAAGATTGCATCATGGGGGATGATATATATGGTTGTTGTTTTTTAAAATTCCCCAATATCTTTGTTGATCAGTAAACTGATGAAGTATTTTAGCTGTTCCTGTTGGAAGTGAAGGACTAACGCCTCAGACTTCAGAGGAGGTCTATAAGAGAGTCAGAGAGATCGAGAGATCAGGCACTGACTATCTCTGAGAGCCAGTTTGGTGTAGTGGTTAAGTGGGCGGACTCTAATCTTGGAGAACCTGGTTTGATTCTTTGCTGCGCCGCAGGATTGACGTATGATCGGCACCTCCCCCCGAACCACGGGACGTCGGTGGGACGTTTGATCTGGCGGCTGTGTGGTAGTGCGCTCCCGGGGCAAACAGCCACACCTCCCCCCCCACGATATCCGGCCCGTGTGACCGGGGCCTTGAATAGTCTTTGCCTGAACCAAGAAGTTAGTGGAGCTTCTTTGGTAGAATGAACACAATCCACATTTCAATTCACCCTTTGTGTCACTCAGTTGAGGAAGTCACAGCCCTCAGTCTGCAAGACATGATCAAGGCTGTTAACGCTAAGATATTTTGGAGGACATTAATTCATAGGGTTGCCCTAAGTCGAAAGCGACTTGATGGCATTTAACACACATCTCTGTGTCACTGCATGAGCCCTGTTGAGATGTTACATTTTGGAAAACCAGCTGCATATGCAAGGGGACTGTGCTCTGTGCCTTTTGATACGTGCAGCCACCAGTTTGTGTGAATAGAGTAACATCCATCTTTTTTCCAGCTTTAGTTCACTAGCTCAAAAACCCAGATTTTGCTGGAAACGGAAGCTGGAAAATATTCCCATTACTTTATTCAGACAAAATGGCAACTACATGTACCAAGAGGATGGTCCTGGAAGAATTTCTGTTCTCACGAAATACCACAAGCAGTTGTGTACTGTTTGGGAGGGGGGAAAGTGACTTGGGCCCCGGTCACATGGGCAGGAAAATGCGGGGGGGAAGCCCCGGAGCAAAATAACGCGCGGCTGCGCAATCAGACGTCCCGTCGAAGTCCCGTGGTTAGGGGGGAGGTGCCGATTGTCACGGCAGGACCAGGGGGCGTGACACAAGCAAGCAAAAGTCCAGGAACAGTCCGAGGTCAAGCCGGGCAAATCAGGTTGTATATCCGGCTGCCACCAGGAAATTTAAGGCTTTCCAAACCTGTATACTATACTATTCCTATCACTGGGTAGGTAGGTCGGTTTTAAGGCTTTCGAGGTACTAATGTGGTCCTGGGAAGTATTTCTTTCAGAACTGGTATCTTAAATAAAAGTAGATTTATTGATATAATTCGTAAATAATATGGTAGTACCCTGTAACTAGGAATGGGTAAATACTAAACAATTGCTTTGATATTTCACACACTTTTCTCTCTCACTGTCAGGGATCTTGGCATATAACTTTGTAACACTTTTTTCCTTAAGGCCATATACATTTACTGTTTTCACTTTAGCCTGTCACTCAGACTTTTTACTTTTCTCTTTAACTTTACTTTCTTGTTTCATATACATTCAACTTTTCTTCATACACAGAACTAACTCCTAAGCACCCACAAAACTGCTTCTCTCCCAGACTTCAGAACTAACTCCTAACAACCACCGTCATCCTTCAACTGTCACTCTTGACTGACATACCCATTCATCCACTAATTTTTACTTCAAAAACCCCTCCCCCTTTCTGCCAATCACCAATCACACCACTTGCCTGTTTCAACCACTCTAGACTATCACACAGCCATGCAACTAAACTTTTAAAAACACACACACACACATAAAACACGGAATCATTACAATTCCCATTACTTTATTCACACAAAATGGCAACTACATGTACCAAGAGGATCAAAGGTAGTATACTCTCCCATTATGGGAGGCTGATATGCCACAATTGTAACCACTGAGCAGGGCTATGGGGGAATATTCATTAGAACGAGAAATTACTGCCTTATAAAGTTGTTTCACTACAAAATTATAAGAATGATCAACGTTCATGCTGAGCCCTCACACATTCTGCTTTGTGTACACTATTTCTCGCTGTATCTAAGGAAGTGTGCTTGCACACAAGAACTTATACCTCAAATAAAACTTTGCTTGTCTTAAAGGTGCCACTGGATTTGAACTTTGTTCTGCTGCTTCAGACCAACGTGGCTACCTGCCTGAATCTATCTCATAGCCTTAGTAAATGTGTTTTGCCTGAAAAACCTTACGTGATTTGAGACGGAGATTCTAGAGCCCTACAAGTTTTCCCTTACAACAACAACAACCAATAAGCTGTTAAAACTTACAAGCAGTACCCCAAGGCCTATGGGATAACAGCAAATACTCATTTGCCCTGAGTTAATTGAAATGTCCCCCCCCCTTGTTGTCAACAGGCTTGCGGCTGAAAAGCTACAGGATGATCTTAAAAGTGGATCAGGCTCCTCTGAGTATATAGCCGTGGATGAAACCGTACGAAAGAGTCAGAATGAGAAATTAGGTAAGGAGGTGCTATTCACTGATGAATGAGCTTTAATTTGTACTAGTAAATGCAGCTTGGACTTTCCAAGCAGAGATACATTCTGAGATGAATGAAGTCCACTGGGTGACCTTGGGTTGGTCATTCTCTCTCAGCCTAACTGAACTCACAGAACGAAATTCAAGTCCAGTGGCACCTTTAAGACCAACAAAGTTAACTGAATAAACCTTTGTCGGTCTTAAAGGTGCCACTGGACTCGAATTTTGTTCTGTTGCTTCAGACCAACACGGCTACCCACCTGAACCCACAGAGTTGTTGTGAGGATAAAAAATGATGGAGAGACCCGTGTATGATACTCACAGCTCCTTGGAGCTAGGATATGATTTTTAAAATGTACTCAATTATTATTTTGAAGACTTTTAAATTTATATGTTTACATTCTATCTGTTGTGGAAAAACCCATCTGTCTGCCTGCCTGCCTGCCTGCCTGTCTGTCTGTCTGTCTGTCTGCCTGTCTATCAATCAATCTATCTATCTGTCTATCTATCTCAATCCAGTTACCTTTATTGGCATGTAGTATCTCTCTCTCTCTCTCTCTCTCTCTCTCTCTCGCTCTCTCTCCGCCTCTCTCTCCTCCTCCCCCCCCTATCTATCTACCTATCTCTCTATCTACCTATCTCTCTATCTACCTCTCTATCTACCTATCTCTCTATCTACCTCTCTATCTACCTCTCTATCTACCTCTCTACCTCTCTACCTCTCTACCTCTCTACCTCTCTACCTCTCTACCTCTCTACCTCTCTACCTCTCTACCTCTCTACCTCTCTACCTCTCTACCTCTCTACCTCTCTACCTCTCTACCTCTCTACCTCTCTACCTCTCTACCTCTCTACCTCTCTATCTCTCTATCCCTTCTGTTATTCTGTTGTTTCAGCAGAGATATACATTTGCCACCCAACCTTCTTTTCATACTGTAACACTCGGCGTGGATTGCTTTTAACAAGAATCTTTAATTTTAGTAACTTCATTTCCACTGTTTTAAGTAGGTGTGCCATGTCTGCCAATACAAGCCTGCATTATATCTCAGTTTTTGCCAACCCCAGAGGTGTCTTTGAGGTTAATTTCATTTCAGATGGATCTGTGTGCAGGGCAGTTTAGCCCTTTAACTAGCTGGGATAGTCACTGGTGGTCTCTTGCTTGGTAGTTATTGGTGGCCAAGTCAGTTTGATTTAGACCTAGCTGAAGGTATTATGGGACATGACCCATTGTTATAGCTTTTGCCAGTTGCCACACTCTGGCTGCGATCACATGCGCCTTTAGATCCGACATAGCTGCGAATGCCTGATGGATCTAAAGGGCACGATCAGACAGCAACGTCTGGAAGCACCCTGCAGTCGTCGGCAACCCGTGCTGCTCTGCCACAGAAGCGGAGTTATAAGACACCAAGGAAAGTCCGGCTCTAACGATTTCTGATGGGTTACGGACAGACTTTCCCCTGTCTGATTGTGCAAGCGCGCTCTCATGCCATCGGGATGGTCTGGTCATGCCATCCCAGCTTGGAGCTGTTCCTCTCCCCTTTGCAGTATGCGCATCGTCGCATATTCCATAGGGATTGTGGAGGTGCGATTCCTCGTTCAAGTGCATGAGAAACAAACGGCCAAAAAAGAGAGACTCACCCATGGTTGTTTCTGATCACGCAGTAATGGGCTGAGCCCGCAGCTTGAAATGGCTGTGTCATCTCACAGCTGCATGTCAGATTCCTCTGGAGGAGATAGACTCGCTTCCCCTCCGCTCCAACTGGCACATGTGACTGCAGCCTCTGAGTTCAATAGCCTGACATGCCAGTTTGGTGTAGTGGTTAAGTGCGCGGACTCTAATCTGGGAGAACCGGGTTTGATTCCCCACTCCTCCACTTGCACCTGCTGGATGACCTTGGGCAAGCCGTAGTTCTGGCACAGCTGTTCTTGAAATAGTTTCTATCAGAGCTCTCTCAGCCCCACCTACCTCACAGGGTGTCTGTTGTGGGGAGGGGAAGGGAAAGAAGTTTGTAAGCCGCTCTGAGTCTCCCTTGGGTAGTGAAAGGCAGGGTATAAATCCAATCTCCTCCATCTCCTCCTCCATCTCCTCCTCCTCCTCCTCCATCTCCTCCCCCTCCTTCTTCTAAAACTAGGGCCCAGCTCTGGTTACAAGCTCTTTATCTTGATATGGTTGCTTTATGTCATTCCAGAAACTAAAGACGTCTTCCTCTCATGATTCACAGGGTGGGATCCTTGCTGAACCCTGCTTAGCTACTGAGATTGGCCTCCTCACTCTTCTGCCCACTCCTAAATATTTTTCCCCTAAAATATTTTACAACAGACTTAGCCTGCAATCCTATGCATACTTACTTGAAAGCTACCTGACTGAATTCAATGTATAGGGTTGTGGCTTTTAGCCTCCAGGACCTATAAGCAGGGGTCATTTCCTGCAGGAGCGCACAGGAGCGGAGCTCCGGCAGTAAAGACCCCAGGGGGCGGGCACATGCAACCAGCCCCGCCCCCAGCAGCCCTGGGCCACAAGGAGCAAGAAGCAGCCAGGTAAGTTGCAGTGGGTGTTGCCTTCTGACACACTTCCAGTGATGTCAGGGGGTGTGGCATATGCAAATAAGTTATGCTAATGAGTTATGTTAATGAGCTCCTGCACCTCTTTTTCTACTAAATGACCCCTGCCTATAAGCATATACCACAGACTGAAATGGGTTTGATAGTTATTGCCTTTCTTGAGTGAACCCTGGGAACTATACTTCTGTGTGGTGGGCTAGCCCTACCCAAAGGAGGATTCTTAGTTTCATCACTAAGCCGCATTCTCCAGGATTTTGGGAACAGATTACCATAAAACGTAATGTGTTTGCTATGGATCTGCTTTATTTCTCTGGCCTCTACTGTTCCTTCATCCTTCTGTTGAGCAGCCATAAAGTGCCACCTTCTGGCAAAAAATTGCCAGAATTCCTTGTCATAATTTGTATTTTTTTTAAAATGTGTTCTATTTCTTTAGTGGAAAAGATAAGTAAATGGATAGAAGCGGTTGACAGTTTGGAATCCCATCTCCTGAAGCTCACAGAAGCGATTTGTGCAACGCAAGCATTTGCATGGCGATTTCTGGAACTGCACATCTTTAAGATTCTGTCCATTTGGATCATCTGGATCAGTGTTCATGCGGTCAGCAAATAACCCTTGTGGTGTGGGGGCCATTAATTATTTCCTGGGGCTCACCTCCTGTTATACTCCTGTTATAATATACTAGCGAACGTCCCATCCTTAGGACCAGAAGTGTGTGTGGTATAGATATTGCAATGATCCCTAAATCTCAATGCTTTGCACTTAAAAGCCTTTCCATCTTAACTCCCCTACAGAGCCCTAACAAGTGTGTTTTTCATATGGGGATGAGCTTGTGCGGTTACTCCATTTTTTGCTGCAGTTTTTGATACCGTGCAGCAGCTGCAAGAATTCCACATGGCAGGTTCCCTGCATTTTCCCTGCTCCAATCTCCTATGGCAACTCTTTTAAACATGCAAATATGTCACATGAAAATGGACATCTCCCTGTGATCAATGTGTTGTTTGGACTAGCCCTGAGCACCACGTATTGTCTGATCAAGTAATAACATAAAAAGTGCCACTTGCAACTGGAGCTGAGGCAGAGCTGTAAGTGGTTTTGTGTTTTGTGTAGAGATGTAAGAGATAAGTGGCTCTCTGAGACGCAGAAAGATACTGTGGAGCGGATGATTTCGGCTAAAATTCTGTTGTTAAATGGCTTAGGGGGACAATTTTCTGCAGGTCTACTCAGAAGTAAGTCCCATTTTATTCAGTGGGGTTTACTCCCAAGAAAGGGTTCTTAGGATGGCAGCCTTAGATGCATTATAAGGTTACATGTTTTGCTTCAGGGGCTTGTAAACGTTGGACAAAAGTACGTACCAATCAAAATTTAAAGTTATTTTTGTGTTAGAATGAAATGTAACTTTTGTGCAAAGTCCTGTTATCATTCTGTTCTATTTTCGGTCATGGCCTTCCGCTAATACAAATACTAATTTGACAGAAATGGCTTTGGAGTTCTTGGATCTCTAGTTGTATGCGGAACTAATTTAGGGTCCAGTGGCACCTTTAAGACCAACAAAGGTTTATTCAGGGCTCTCTGGTTTTTTTCTGGAAAGCAGCTGGCAGACAAGTCAAGCTAAGAAGCAGATTGAGGAATCAAGCCAAAGCAGGATTTTTATTAGACCAAAAGCAACTCTATTGGTCTTTGTGACACATGACTCCTGCTGACTGGTAGCTGCAATATCACTTCCTGACCATCTGCAGTCACAGAAATACAGCAAACAGCAAGCCAACAGTGCCTTTCTTTAATAAACTCCCATGGTGGCATAGAGAGTAAGACATCCGTCAGAGTCCATGTTTTGAGATGCTTGTTCAGATGTGTGATTTATTTATTACATACATATGAGAGCCACTGTGGTGTAGTGGTTAAGAGTGGCAGCCTTTAATCTGGAGAACTGGGTTTGATTCCCTCCTAGGGGGAAGATGACTGTAAGCAACTCAGACTCTTTAGGATAGAGAAAAGTGGCAGACTCTAATCTTCCCCACTCCTCCTCCACATGAAGCCTGCTGGGTGACCTTGGGCCAGTCACAGCTCTCTCAGAACTCTCTCAGCTCCACCTACCTCACAAGGTGCTGCCTGTTGTGGGGAGAGGAAAGGAAGGCAATTGTAAGCCACTTTGAGACTCCTTAAGGTAGAGAACAGCGTTCCGTGCGCCTTGGTGTTTAGTCATGCCGGCCACATGACCACGGAAACGTCTTTGGACAGCGCTGGCTCTTCGGCTTTGAAACGGAGATGAGCACCGCAACCCTAGAGTCGGATTCGACTGGCTTTCGAGCAAGGGAACCTTTACCTTTACCTTTTAAGGTAGAGAAAAGTGGGGTATAAAAACCAACTCTTCTTCTATCCCTCCTTTCTTTCCTCATGGAGAAAAAGGTAGCATGAATAGGGTTTCTAGGAGGCCTCCCATCAAAGTTCTGGTCTTATCCAAACCTGCTGGGTTTCAGCAAGGTTTCTCCATCATATCGTTTACCTTTCAACAATACCCTGGAACTTAAAAAGTTTGGCCCCATTCCTAACTTCATTCTGATAACTATATTTGAAAACAGAGGAGTGATTCATGTGTGTTTTGATATCTCTTAAGAAAAATTTTGTCAAGTGATTCTAGTCCAGGGCAGTGTTCCCTCTAAGCTGAGTTAGTGTGAGCTAGCTCACAGTTTTTTAGCCTCCAGCTCACTCATTTTTGTCTTAGCTCAGGAAGGATCACTCCAGACCAAACTAATTCATGCAGGAGCCAAAGCGTTCACTCACAACTTTAATGCCAGCAGCTCACAAAATATAATTTTTGCTCACAAGACTCCACAGCTTAGAGGGAACATTGGACTCCAGGGTCCCCAATTTTTGGAATTCTGACACAGGGTGGTGGGCGAAACTACAAAATGGCTGCTGCCCCATGAGACAGAGCCCTATTGCCAGGCCCCCCGTTTTGGCAGGGGTTACCTGCTTTGGGGGGGTTCTTCCCACTGCCTGGCCAGCTGTCTGGAGGGGGGAGCCCCACCCCCAAGTCCCAACACCTACAGCCACCCCTCTCCCTTCTCTCTTGAGAGAGAGGGGTGGCTGCAGGCTGTGTGCCTGATCTCTGAGTGGCAATGCCGCTCGGAGATCGGGTGCGTGGGGCCCTCTGGCTGTGGGCACTTTAAGGGACCCCTTTAAGTGCTCGCAGCCGGTGGGACCATCCCCGTGTGGGCGGGGCTTGGAGCTGGGACATCGCCCACGTGATGTCATCACATTAGGGATGCCACACCCCCTCCGGGAATGCCCCCCAAAGTCCCCCATCGGGGTCGAAGATGGACCTGGCAACCCTGAGGCAGAGCCAGCCACAAAATGGCTGCCCCAGGAAGTGGAGCCAGTCACAAAATGTCAGGAAGTGAGGTTATGCATAACTCTCATAGTAACTCTTCGACATTTCTGGCAGAAGCTCTGTTTAAAAGGATGCCCTTTAAAGTGAATATATTGGTTAAAAATATTTTCTTGCATCTTCACGCAGTGAAGATCCTTGTGCTGCAGTGACAGCTCCTGCAAAAAAAACAACTTTTAAAAAATCTGCACATCCAATGAGATCTCAAACGGCCCTGCTAGGCAAAAGCCCCACATGGCCCTTCCCATTTCTAAAAAAAACACTGGGTGGGTGCCATGGTGCTCACGGTCACCGTGTTGGGAACCCCCTGCTGAGGGTACAACTCATAAAACTGCTGCGACATTCTTATTAGTTTCTTGAATGATTTTACCACGTGTGGACCAAATAAATGATCAGTTAACCTGCTAGGAAGTTAAACTGTCTTCTACAAAATGACTGTGGCAGTGGAATGCCTCTAGAACGTTGCATTGTCATCATTCACCCTATAGTTTTGTGATTAGAACTGCATAAACTGAAGCCACAATCTCCATTACTGCACAGTGATTCCAGATTTTTTTTTTTGCATGCGTTTGATGTTTGTCTCATAGGTGTCCTTGATGAACTACCCTTTCTTTGTCCTCTTGGTGTTTGCGCTGCCTTATCCCAAGGTCCGCCCACATGCTTCCAGGATCTGCACGCTTTGGTCTTGTGTGATGGTTGTCTGTCAAATGATGTACCAGCTGAAGTATGTCAAGCCCTTCAAATATTCTTCAGACTGCACCCAGGTCAGCTTACTAGTGTCCTGAGGACAAAGATCTCTTGAACATTTCCTGAACTTCATTTCTGTCTCTTAGAGAAGGTCTTTGCGGGAGCTTTTTGTTTTAATTGTTCGGCTGGTGTCAAAACCTGCAAAAAAAGAGGAACCAACACATTTATTATTAAATAAATATTCCTCCATGCGCACTGGTGCTGTGACCTTCCCACTTTCTCCTTAATACCTGTTTGGTGGTGACTTTCAAGTTTTCTGCCTTAACCCTTCTTGCATCAAGTTGTCTGCTGAGGGACAGTTTGGTGTAGTGGTTAAGTGCACAAACTGTAATTTGGGAGAACCGTGTTTGATTCCCCACTCCTCCACTTGCACCTGGCTGGATGACCTTGGGCAAGCCGTACTTCTGATAAGAGCTGTTCTTGAAAAAAGAGCAGTTTCTGTCAGAGTTCTCTCAGCCCCACCTACCTCACAGGGTGTCTGTTGTGGGGAGGGGAAGGGAAAAGGAGTTTGTAAGCCACTCTGAGACAACTTTGGATAGTGAAGGGCGGGGTATAAATCCAATCTCTTCTCTTCTTCTTTTCTTCTTCTACCATGAAACCCCTAGATCAGGAGCACCCCCCCAGATTATTGAGTCTCTGAGTGCTTTTGGGATTTTTAGAACAGGTAGTGGGCACCACAACAAAATGGAGGCCATGGGGGAACCAATCACAAAATGGCTGCCAAAGGGGCATGGTCCAACCACAAAATGTTGGAAGGTTCTACAAAATGCTAGGGGGCTCAAAACCAAGCATCCTGTTATGACAAAGGCAGCCATTCTGAAATGGGTGTTCCCCACATACATAAAGGTGATGCCTCAGCTTTACTGAACTACCTAGTACTCCAATGAAATAGAGGAAAGCCAGGACTGGCTCTTTGTTTTGGGGAAGAAGCAAGTGAACATAAGAACTTAAGAACATAAGAGACACCAGTGTTGGATCAGGCCAAAGGCCCATCCAGTCCAACACTCTGTATCACACAGTGGCCAGAAATACCAGTGCCATCAGGAGGTCCACCAGTGGGGCCAGGACATTAAAAGCCCTCCCACTGTTGCCCCCCCAAGCACCAAGAAGACAGAGCATCCCTTGCCCCAGAGCCCCTATCTATACCTTGTGGCTAATAGCCACTGATGGACCTCTGCTCCATATGCTTATCTAATTCCCTGCCCATTATCCCTTCTGAACTGATTCCCAAATTGGGCATGACACACAATGGTTTTTTAAAAAATTATTTTAAATGTTTAAAATTCACATACATACTGGGGATGTTGTATATCCCTTTACCTTAAAAAAGAACCCAAAATCTATTATTGGACTGCAAATTTAAGTAGAGGAGCATTGAACAGAAGAGGCTGCTTAAACCTTTCCTCTCCAGAAATTTGTCCTCTTAAAATTGCTTTCACCCTAAGCTGTTTTTCCAGTAATGGGGGGAAAGATATGGGAAATCGTGACCCTGGACACTCTTGACTCTCTCTTCTGCCTCCACACAGCAAAGGAAAGACAATAGAGGGGGGAAGCTAGCTTCCCCAACAATGATGGTGTCATTAATGGACATATAATAACTTTCTAATGAACATTAGTTTCCCAGAAGACCATTTGGAAGAAGACCACTAGAGTAAAACCAGTAGTCTGAACAATGATACCGGTACAAGTTGAGTTACTCATCTGACCTAATGAATCATAGTAAAAAGAAAGCATCAGGCCTGTAGCCACGGTGGGGCATTGAGGGGCTGTGCCCCCTCACTCGTGCCCCATGTCCCACAACTCCCTCTGCCCCTGCCCTTAACTCCCAGCTGCACTTGTTTGCTTTGGCTCCTACAAGAGAAGGAGAGCCAGTTGGTGCAATTAATACTCAGCGAGTATGCACTCCCTGCTGTTCTCCTTCTCCTGTAGTGGCCAAGGTAAATGAGTGCGGCAGGCAGGTAAGGAAAGACCCTTCTCTTCTTTGCCTGCCTGCCTATCTGCTGATGGGATCTCTCTTTCTCTCTCTTCCCTCCCCTGCCCCCCCAGATTTCCCAATGCCCCACCACCCAAATTTTCTGGCTATGCCCCTGGAAAGCATCAGGGTACGGTTGCCAACAGAGTATGATTTTTTTTGCAAAAACTGGAATGTTTATCTCTGCAGGGGTTGCATCCAAATATCACTTACCAGTATGGCAATATGGATGAATTGTTAAATAAATCCTTGTTGTACATTGCACCAGTGGACCCAGCATACTGGATCGGAGGGTTGATGAAGTGCCATGACAATGTTCTCCCTTGCCTAAAGGTAAGGACCTTATCAAAGTTCAGGAACTAAGCACATGATGAGGTATTTTAGACACTGCAAAATGCTTATTGATGTGTTTTAATCATTTTTATTTTAGAACTGTATATATCTTGCACTCTTAACTGATTAATTTCTGAGCCAGCTTGGAAATCTCCAATAATCAGTACAACATGATCAAAGTCCAATCCTGAAAAGTCAAATAATCAAACAAAATATCAAGGAAAGTGTCAAACAGCAAAAAGCATCAATCTATATATCTAATTTTGAAGATGGCCCCAGAGTGTGGATCAAAAAACTCACACAATGGGGCCAGGTATGCAAAGAAGAGATGTTTCTACAGATCTGGGAAACCCCGGGTTTCGAGGGGAAAATTGTTTTTTTTAAATAAAGAAGGTGATAAAATAAAGTTTTAACATGCCGAGATCTTGACAGCTGTTTTGGATTACCTGGGCAATGATGATGTCTGTGATTGCCCAGGCAATTCAAAATGGCTGGTGCTCTTCCATTTTGAAACTTGAGGTAAGTTGAGTGGGAAAGAAGGACTGGGGAGGCAGGAGATTCAAGAAGAAAGATGGAGGGAGGAAGCAAAGCCAGAGCTGAGGGAGCGAGGAAAGAAAAACAGCACAAAAGGAGGGGGAGTTTGGGGCTGGAGAGAAGGAAAAAAGTGGGGAAACAGGAGAAGCCGCGAGGGAGATATAAGGAAGAACAAGGGGGAATGTGGCAGGCAAGGGGGGGAACTGAAAAAGGTAGGTGGGAGCAGGGGTCATTTTGTAGAAAAAGAGGTGCAGGAGCTCATTAGCATAACTCATTTGCATATGCCACACCCCCTGACATCACCGGAAGTGTGTCAGAAGGCAACACCCACCGCTCAGGCAGACACCGCAAAATGCTTGTTGATGTGTTTCAATCATTTTTATTTTACAGCTGTATATATCTTGCACTCTTAACTGATTAATTTCTGAGCCAGCTTGGAAATCTCCAATAATCAGTACAACATGATCAAAGTCCAATCCTGAAAAGTCAAATAATCAAACAAAATATCAAGGAAAGTGTCAAACAGCAAAAAGCATCAATCTATATATCTAATTTTGAAGATGGCCCCAGAGTGTGGATCAAAAAACTCACACAATGGGGCCAGGTATGCAAAGAAGAGATGTTTCTACAGATCTGGGAAACCCCGGGTTTCGAGGGGAAAATTGTTTTTTTTAAATAAAGAAGGTGATAAAATAAAGTTTTAACATGCCGAGATCTTGACAGCTGTTTTGGATTACCTGGGCAATGATGATGTCTGTGATTGCCCAGGCAATTCAAAATGGCTGGTGCTCTTCCATTTTGAAACTTGAGGTAAGTTGAGTGGGAAAGAAGGACTGGGGAGGCAGGAGATTCAAGAAGAAAGATGGAGGGAGGAAGCAAAGCCAGAGCTGAGGGAGCGAGGAAAGAAAAACAGCACAAAAGGAGGGGGAGATTGGGGCTGGAGAGAAGGAACAAAGTGGGGAAACAGGAGAAGCCGCGACGGAGATATAAGGAAGAACTAGGGGGAATGTGGCAGGCAAGTGGGGAACTGAAAAAGGTAGGTAGGAGGGAGGTGAAACAGGGAGAAGGGAGTAGCTGTGGAAGCTGTGAAGGGAGGCGGAGGAGGGAAAGTGAAGATTGTGTGGGAAGAAGGATTGGTGGGATAAGAGTTTTTGTGGTCCTCCACTTGTAAATAATTGAGCAACAGCAATGAAAGGACACTATTCTGTGTACAAATACTATAAAGATTACAAAAATGGTTTTATGTATGATGGGGATTGCGATCAGCTCTGCTGTTGAGCGAGATGGATACTTGTTCAAGGCTCTGGTCTGTAGCAGCCACAAACCATCTAGCTGTTGGACATGGTGACTAACATCACTGCAGCTGATGGATTCAGGCAAGGGAGGAATCAAAGGGACAAAGGCATCAGAAGGACCAAGCTATAGATCAGGGGTGTCGAACTCATTTGTTATGAGGGCCGGATCTGACATAAATGAGACCTTGTTGGGTTGGGCCATGTGTGTCATAAAATGTAATGCCAGGTAGCAGAGATATAAACTTTATAAAGGACACAAACATAAAAGGTTTTTTTTAAAAAAACTTAAAATAAAAACATGCTTAAAACATTACCACTCCTGCAATATTTTGTTTATTTAACAGTGAATGATAACTGACACCTCTTGCTCTGAATTATTGCATCAAAATGTCTGTGCTGTTGCAATCTTGAGTATGCTGTTCAGGTGTGTATCTGTAAGCTGCAAACCTACGATGATGCAGCAGCAGCAGAACTGGAGGAAGCAGCAGAAGACAGCCAGTTCCACTGCGGGCCTGATAGAAGCCTTCTGGGGGCCTGATCCGGCCTCCGGGCCGCATGTTTGACACCCCTGCTATAGATGAAGGTGGAGGGAACATGGTTGCCATGGATTAGAAAGCATTGGGCCTTTCCCTCTGCATTTTGTAGGCTCACCTCACCATCCTGGTCCTCATGGCACTTGAAGCAACGGTGCACCGCCACCAGCTTTTCTACCGCACCAAGAACCAGCTGATCCCGCCTGCCACGGGGAGCATGTTCGATGGCATCACCCGGAAGAACCTGGATGATGGGCTGCTCAGCTGTATCAAATACTTTATCAATTATGGTTTCTACCCGCCCGCCACGGGGAGCATGTTCGATGGCATCACCCGGAAGAACCTGGATGATGGGCTGCTCAGCTGTATCAAATACTTTATCAATTATGGTTTCTACAAATTCGGGCTAGAGGTGAGAAAATGTTAGCAAGGGAGTGGCGTGCCTCTTGGGTGGGCAACTTGGAGGACAAAAACTACGATTTGGTTTAAGGGGAGCACTTATTTGGCATGATAGCAGAGACCCAAAGAGGAACCCAAGATGAAATTTTCAGAGCTGAATAGACAGGGAAAGTAAAGGGACAAATCGGGTGAGGAATTAGCTGCAATAACAGGACAGATTTAGCTTAGAGGAAATACTATTAAAAGGGCATGATATGCTGATAGATTTCAAATAGCCAAATGGATCTCAGGAAAGGAAGTCTGCTTAGATAGGGGCTCTGGGGCAAGTGATGCTCTGTCTTCTTGGTGCTTGGGGGGGGGTCAACAGTGGGAGGGCTTCTAATGTCCTGGCCCCATTGGTGGACCTCCTGATGGCACCTGGTATTTCTGGCCACTGTGTGATACAGAGTGTTGGACTGGATGGGCCTTTGGCCTGAGTCAACATTGGCGTCTCTTGTGTTCTTATGTTAACCACCAGAGACAGAGCAAGAAGCACTGGGTAAACCACAAGAAGGTAATTTTGAGCTGGAGGAAATGAGATGAGGTTTTCCATTTTTTCCTGCACATTGCTATGGATAGGGCTTGAGGCTGAATGAGGACGGGAGCTGTGCAGGCTCAATCAATCCCAGATTATGTTCTTAGAGTATGCGAAGCAACACTGAAAGTAGGAGC
This sequence comes from Gekko japonicus, assembly GCF_001447785.1. Lineage (NCBI taxonomy): Eukaryota > Metazoa > Chordata > Lepidosauria > Squamata > Gekkonidae > Gekko > Gekko japonicus. The sequence continues at coordinate 395,455 of NW_015173159.1, forward strand.
CTTTTTTGGAAACCTGAATATGAGATAACTGGGAACTCCCTGTAAGAATGGGTACATGGGTATAATAATAAGAAAACTAGTCATTAATATGAAATAAAAGGGGTGTAATATTGTATATGACAACAGAGTTCTAGTCTTTGGCAACTAAACCGTAGCACTTTTTTTTTGGGGGGGGAGCATCCACATGACACTGTGCTCAAATTGTGCTCCTGTTGTCCTTTCCCTGTCCTTAGAACATTCTGTCCTAAACCTGTTTTGCTACACTCTTTTAGAGAAGAGCACTATCCAAATGTGTTATTACACCATTTCAGTGGGAAAATGCAGTTTTTCAAAGGTCCCCCATGCTATGGTGCCATTTCCTTCTGTCAGGTTTCCATGGCTGCCATTTCCCTGCCATGCCACTGGAGGACTTTTTAAAGAAAACCAAGTAATTGCTGTTGCACTGGTATAACATGATAGCACTATATATCTTTAAAAAAAAGTCTTCAAAAAGCTGTCCAGTGGGGGAAAAGTGCAAGTAAAATGTTAGCTGACATAGGAAAGTGCACAGAAAACTCCCGTATGGATGCTCCAATGCCAGCGTGTCTCTTGCATTTGCAGCAGCGATGAATACCAAAGAATCCTTACCTCATGGATGCAGCCAGAATCTAGATGACTCAGTTAAAACAATGGAGGGCGAAGCAACCTCAAAGTTCGTTCAGTGACACCCTCTGCTCTTTCAGATATGCTTTGTGGCTGCCGTTAATGTGATTGGGAAGCGCATGGACCTCTACTCCCTGATCCACGCAGGCTGGCTTATTTACCTGTTGAACCGCCGTCGGAGGAAAGCAATGGCTGAAGTCTGGCCCAGATATTGCTGCTTCCTTGCCAGCATCTTGGCCTTTCAGTATCTGCTTTGCATTGGCCTCCCACCTGCTTTATGCCAAGGTAAACCTAACACTTTGAATTCTGGGTAGTTGTAGGGCAAGTGTGGTCAGAGTCAATAACAGATGTTTTGTTGAGCAAATGACTGGCTGGGCTATCCAGTGGGCAGAGTTCCTCTGAGCAGTTTCCTTTGAATGAAATACCTCCAGTCAGTGGGCTTTTCTGCACGCTCAACTTAGTCCTGATTTTCCTGGCAGTCAATCCGCAAGCACTGGAATTGGCTTCGGCATGGTTCCTCCGCATGTCTGCCTTTCCTGTGCATTTTCACAGTTGTGGAGTCAGTTTATTTCCTTCCGCACGTGCCTTCAATAATGAGGATTTTCAAAGGAAGGTGCTGTCATCATGGTGATCCCATCGGTGGCACCATAGCACACTACTTTTTTTGAAAAAGTCACTACGATATTGATATAGCACATGGAGTGCTGTAACAATAGGCTTAGCAGGTGGAAGGGGATAGAGACTTACTTTTTTTAAAAAATGAGAGCTGGGGATTCAGAAACCCTTCTAAGCCTACTGTTACAATGCTCCAGTAATATATCAATATTTTATTACCTTTTTTTAAACAAAGAAAAAGAGATCACTTGTCTTCAGGGTGGGGAGAAGGAGAGGGAGTGGTTTGACCACGAAAGCCCAGTCATCAAAAAAGTGGGCTGGAGGTGGATGGGAGTGGGCAGGACAAAGAAAACTGACAGAAACATTATACGTGAGGAAAAAGGTGACTCAAAATTGACTTCCAGAAAATATCAGGGTAAAAGTGGGCTCAAAAGAACAACAACAAAACCTGAAGTGAAAACTAAAGGCACCAAAATACATGTGGAAATCAACAAAGGTTGTTCATATTTGCATTGGAAATATTGAACAATTCAATAAGAAGAAAGAAGGAGATTACGGGCTTGAAACTAAAAGGAGAATAATATAAACTGTTAGCATTTGCAGACGATCTAGTATTTATACTGGCGAACCCTCTGGAATCAATTTATACTTTGAAACAAGAACTAAGAGACTATGGACTTGTAGCTGGTTTGAGAATTAACATTAATAAAACCAAGATAATGACAAAAATATGGAAGAAGAGAGGATAACTCAATTACGAGGAATATCACGCTTTCAAATACAGAAGAAAATAAAATACCTAGGAATTGTAATGACAAATAAATGCAGCTCATTACAAGTGAATAACTATGAAGAATTCTTGAGGAAAACAAAACAGGATCTAGAGAAATGGAAGGATTTACAGATATCCTTGATGGGCCGCATTGCAACAGTTAAAATGAATATACTTCCAAAATGGTTATTTCTATTTCAAACAATTCCTATTCTTCAAAATCAAAAAATATTTAAGGAACTGGAGCAAGCGATATCAAAATTTATTTGGCAAGGTAAGAGACCTAGAATAAGACTGAAAGCACTTCAAGTTACTAAAGAAAGGGGAGGCTCTGGCCTTCCCAATTGGAACCTTTATTATACAGCAGCCGCATTAACGTGGATTAAAGATTGGGTCACATTGGAAGATAAGAGAATATTGAAACTGGAAGGCCATGACCTTCAGTTAGGGTGGCATGCATT
>NW_015173159.1:398516-405590 GCF_001447785.1 Gekko japonicus
ACATTCCAGAATACTTGGACACGATTTTATAATTGGTATAATAAGCATATTCAGGCGATTTTGTAAGGGACAGACTAATTGAATATTAGGGAAATGTACACCAGTTTTAGGACAATAGAAAAGTTGCTCGCACAGTTAAGGTGTAATTGTTATTAAGGCAGACTAGGCAATAGTATAAACATGTGTTAAAACAATAACCCCCAGGTGTTAGTATGTGTGTTATTATGTATTTCTATGTTTGTTTGTACATTTGTGTTTTATGTGTGTATTTTTTGAGAAAAATTTAATAAAATCCTGCCTCTTCGGGGGCAGTTAAAAAAAAAAAACATGTGGAAATCAAGGAATAAACTGAAGCACTATGAGGCCAGAACTGATGGAAAAGCCCTATGTGGAAATGCCCAGTGACAGAGCAGTCCTAAACAGAGTTACCTCTTCCTAAATCTATTGAAGTCAATAGTCTTAGAAGGGTGCGATTCTGCTTAGGATATCACTGTGAGCTTGGAAAGTGCTTCCTTCACGTAATGCAAATCATCTCTTTGCTGGCAGATTATCCGTGGAGAACTTCTCGTTGGCTGCTGCGTTCCAATCTGATTAAATGGCTGTACCTGCCTGACTTTGCCAAGAAACCTGACGCTACTTTACTTCTGAGTACGTATAGGCTTTACTATGTAACATCTGCTTAACATAAGTAGCTGCTTCTTACTTTTAGGAGGAGAAATCCCTAAGTCAAAAGTATTCCCCATGCTCCTATTATTCTGTACATGGTGTAAAATTGGATTGCTCAGGGAGCATTTTTAAAAATAAAGCAAAGCCCAGGCTAGCTCGATCTTGTCAGATCTCAGAAGCTAAGCAGGGTTGGCCCTGGGAAGTATTTGGATGGGAGACCTCCAAGGAATACCAGGGTCATGACATAGAGGCAGGCAATGGCAAACCACCTCTGAATGTCTCTTGCCTTGAAAAGTGTCATCACAAGTCAGCTGTGACGGCGGCAACAACAAAAACAATGAAAGTAAGGTGGTAGTAAATGTAGTTAAGACAGTGCAACCAAATAGCATGAGACATCTAATAAACTATGCAACGGGACTAGGATTACAAATGCAAAAAAGTATCAGACGTCTCATTAAACAATGCAAAAAAAAAGGGAACCAGAAAAGTAAAAAACAATAAGTGCAAGATAATACACACAATAAACAGTGTAACAGGCCACAATCCTATTCCCATTATCAAAGTGTCCTCCTGAACCATTCCACTGTACTACAGCCCTTTGTAGAAATGTCCTCTTGAGCAATTCTGTTTCACAGTTTTCAGAATGCCGGCTGCAGGGTCCTTCCTGGCCTCCTCAGGCAGGCCATTACACAAGAAGGGAGCCACAACAGACAATAAATTTGTATGGGCAGCTGTAGGTTTTACCTATTGGTAGGATGGCACCTTCAAAAGGCTTTGATCAGACATGCAAAACTGTCATAGATAAGCAAACTCCAGCAGTGGGCCAAGGTGGGTGTCCTCCTGACCTCTTTGAGAAGGGTGTTCCATTGGGCTGGAGCCACAGCAGAGAGAAAAAACTGAGATTGGGCTCTGGCAGATCTAATAGACTTGAGAGTGAAGACAGTCAGGGGCTGCTGAGCTGGTGCACAAGTTCATACTGGGGGAAGCAATCCCTGTCTTGTCGCAGTCGCCTGAACTGGAATGATCATGTGGCAAATGGTTTTAAGTGAATGATCTTTTCCTGTCTCCTCTCTCATGACAGATGACTTCCTGCTTCTTCTCTTTGCCTCCTTCCAATGTCGGGTGTTTGAGGATGAGAACAAGCTCATTGTGAGGATCCTAGCTGGGGATAATTTAGAGATCAGCAGAGTCCTAGACCCGGTGGGGCTCAGTGAGTACAGCCCGGTACCAAACTTTGTACGCTGCAGGTAAGAAGCTGGGGAGGGGATTTGCTCCGTAAATCAGAGTGGGTTTGTGGGCTGGAGGGTGGTCCTTTTGATTCAGGAGCACCATAGTACTTGCTCAGTACCATGGACAAGTCATACCCTCCAGTCCTAGGAGGCATTAACAGAAGCATTGTGTCCAGATCACGGGAGGTGGTAGTTTTGCTCTGTTCTGCTATGGTCAGGCCTCACCTGGAGTACTGTGTGCAGTTTTGGGCAGCACGTTTTAGGAAGGATGCTGACAAGCTCGAGCATGTCCAGAAGAGGGCAACCAGGAGGGTGAGAGGGTTGGAATCCAAGTCTTACGAGGAAAGGCTGAAAGAGTTGGGTATGTTTAGCCTGGGAAAGAGAAGGCTTAGAGGGGACATGATTGCAGTCTTCAAGTATTTGAAGGGCTGTCACGTAGAAGATGGAGCAGATCTATTATCTCTTGCTCCGGATTGCTAGACTAGAACTAATGGGTGGAAATTACAAGGGAGTCGTTACCGGCTAAATATCAGGAGAAACTTCCTAACTGTCAGAGTGGTTGAGCAGTGGAACAGTCTGCCTCGGGAGGTGGTGGATGCTCCTTCGCTGGATGTTTTTAAGCGGAGGCTGGATGACCATCTTTTGGGTATGCTGTAGGGCTGTCTTTCGGTTATGCTCCTGCAGAGTGCAGCGGGGTTGGACTATATGACCTGCAAGGTCCCTTCCAACTCTAACATTCTATGATTCAATGATCTCCCAGATGAAACGGGGATATTCTATTGCAATTTTGACAACATGTATATCCTCAGGCCCGAACACACCTACATCTCTTGCACAATGCTGGAGCAGGGCTGCTGAGGGGACAAAATTTGGGGACCCAAGTCAGCTGGAGGGCCCCTGAAGCCAGCATCCAGCTGCAATGCTGCATTTACAGAACACGTGGACAAAATTTCTAATGCAGTTCTGACTGCAGCCACTTGGGAAAGCACCAGGAGGCTGAGGGAAGCTAGTTACTGATCAGATCCTGCTAAACCCTTCAATAACTCTACAATAGATTTCTTCCTTCAATAACTCTACAATAGGCCAGCATTGGAGCAAGGCAAGACCTTCCAGGACAAGCTGCAGTCTTTGCCAGGATGCAGCCTCCTAACAAAGTCATTATCTCTACCAGTCTATGGTTTGCTTTTATCTTTAGCTCCACCCAGCTCCTGCACAGCCAGATCTTGCAAAGGGGCAGCCCTGTTAGTGTGTGGTAGCAACATACAATTTTGTTAGCTGTTCCTACATTTCTCTAACTCTTTTCCATCCTTTTCTCCTCCTTCATTTCACTCTCTTCTTTTCATGATGTGCCTTCAGATTGGTGAAGTGTAGTGGTTAGGAGGGCGGACTCTAATCTGGGAGAACCGGGTTTGATCCCCGACTCCTCCACATACAACTGATCCCACCCGCTGTCCAAAAACATTTGGCGGGCACCAGAAAAGGTGTTTGTGGGCACCATGGTGGCCATGGGCACAACACTGGAGACCCCTGTTCTCTGGCCCCAGGGTCACCCATTGAGCTACATGACTGAATAAAGATTTGAGCTTGGGTCTCCCAAGTTTTGGCCCAACACTCCAACTGCTACACCAGGGGTAGGCTCTGGGAAACAGAAACTATCCCTAATAAACAGGAACTATCCCTAATAAACTGCTGGACCTCCTGATGGCACCTGTGACAGAGTGTTGGATTGGATGGGCCATTGGCCTTATCCAACATTGGCTTCTCTTATGTTCTTATGTAACAACTGGGACGTATCTTTAATCATTCTGTTTCAGGACTCACAGATCTGAGCAAATTCACCAGTTGTGAAACACAAGTATGTTTTTTGCTCTTCCAGTGGTTCTCCCCATTGTTCCTCTCCACACAGGTCCTACTTGGATTTACTGAAAGTGGTTGTGTTCAAATACCTCTTCTGGTTTGTCCTGTGCCTGATTTTTATGACGGGGACCACACGGGTCAACATCTTCTGCGTGGGCTACCTTGCGTCGTGTTTCTACTTCATGCTCTTTGGAAGAAACCTTCTGCTGAAGCCAGTCAAACATATACTCCGACTGTGGGATTATCTGATCGCCTATACGGCTTTGGTTATAGCAACAAAGAACCTCTTTGCTGTATGTATTGGACTCACCCATTTGTCAGGCTTCCCATGGTTGCACAAAGATGTCACCTGACCATAACTGTAAGCTTTGGAATAAGCTGTGGGTGCAATAAACCTGGGCAGGTGATCGAAGATCTTTCCCCTAAATGGCATCTGTTTCCTGCAGCAGGCTGCCCGTAGCTTCTGGCAGAGTGAAAGAAATAGTTGAGAAACATGGGGAGTTTGCAGATTCCCCAATATCTTGTGATTGACCACCATGACAGCCAGTTTGGTCTAGTGGTTAGGAGCACGAACTCTAATCTGGGAGAACCAGTTTGATCCCCCACTCCTCCACATGCAGCTGCTGGTATGACTTTGGGTCAGTCACAAGTGCTCTCAGAGCTGTTCTCTCACGGGCAGTTCCCCAGAGTTCCTATCTACACCTTGTGGCTAATAGCCACTGATGGACCTCTGCTCCATATGTTTATCTAATTCCCCTTGAAGCTGTCCATGCTTGAAGCCGCCACCACCTCCTGTGGCATGGTTGTGGGTGGTTTTGGGGGTGTGGCCAGAATTCAGTTTGGTGTAGTGGTTTAAGTGCACGGACTCTAATCTGGGAGAGCCGGGTTTAATTCCCCACTCCTCCACTCGCACCTGGCTGGATGACCTTGGGCAAGCTGTAGTTCTGATAAGAGCTGTTCTTGAAAAAAGAGAAGTTTCTGTCAGAGCTCTCTCAGCCCCACCTACCTCGAAGGGTGTCTGTTGTGGGGAGGGGAAGGGAAAGGAGATTGTAAGCTGCTCTGAGACTCCTTTGGGTAGTGAAGGGCAGAGTATAAATCCAATCTCTTTTCTGGTGGCACCCACTCAGTTTTCTCAAAATTCCAAAAGTGTCCACAGATTCAACAAGATTGGGGGACCCCAATATACACTAGGCTGTCTGACCATTTGTGCTCCACCTACTTGACTTTGCCTGGCAGCAGATCTCTGAAGCCTTTCCCAGCTAGATACCTGAGCTGTTTAGAACTGGGTATACCAAAGACTGAACAAGTTGCATCTATTACAGGTGCTCTGCTCTTGAGCTACATTTGCTTTCCTTCCAGCTTATAGTTTTTGAAGAATACACCTTAAAACACAACATAGTCCTTCATGTAAAGAAGGTCTTGTAGCCATTTTAACCCATACAGGTTAAAGGTGGAATGCTACTCAGTGGTGATTTCTTGCTATGTTAGGTAAGAGTGACTAAAAGATAATGACTGAAAAGGGCTGAAGTGTTTCCCTTCCCTTCTTTGACCACAGATTGGATCATGTGCCTACCTTAGCAAATTACAAAGAAACAATTGTTGGTTGATCCATACCTTTGGCATGTTCTGCACCATACCAGGCTATGATATAGGTAAGTCAGAAGTAGCTTTTTTGTTGTTGTTGTTGAAGGACAGGACCCTATGATGCAATTTATTATTAAAATGCAGAGCACAGATTGTGAGCAGGGAACCAATTCAAATATGTGTGTCTCTCTGTGTGTGTATGGTACACACCTAGGCACTGTACATCTCTCGCCTTAAAAACCCTATAGAGTTGCTGTTAGTTGCCTGTGACTTGATAGCGCTTTCCAGAAGGCAACGGCCAATGGACATGAAACTCCAGTTTCACGCGTGCTCCTTTTCTCCATCTTTGCAAAATCAAAGGTTCATTCATGGCCTCCAGATTATGGACATTAATGACAGATTTATTGCTGTAAGAATGCTGGATGAGCATGTCCTAGAAATTTGGAAAGTGCACGCACATGAGGGTGCTTTTTTTGTTTGCTTGCTTCTGCACAGATCCACCTGAGGATGAGACATGTGACCTTCCCGAGAAAGAAGCTGGTATCCTCTGGGATGCAATATGCCTTACTTTTCTACTGATCCAGCGTAGAGTTTTTATGAGCTACTACTACCTCTATGTTGTTGTTGATCTCAAGGCTGCCAAGGCTTTGGCCTCCAGGTGTGTGCGTAGGATGTTCAAGGTCTAGACAAGATGGTGCTTAACTACTGAGAGAGGAGGTGGGGTGCGTGTCACGTGGTCCTTTCCACAGCTAAATTGACAGGTGGATGGCAGCCAGCCACAATCATGGTGCCGTCCACATCTAAAGCATCGGTCTCTTTTTACAATGATTACAATGATTTTTACTTGGATGGGAGACCACCAAGGAAGTCCAGGGTTGCTATGCAGAGGCAGGCAATGGCAAATCACCTCTGAACGCCTCTTGCCTTGAAAACCCTATGGGGTCGCCATAATAAATCAGTTGTGATTTGATAACACTTCCACCACCAGTGATGGGTCAAGGGGAATCATAATGCAGAAAACTGTGCCCAAATTGACCAGGAAGCTACATTTGAAGTAACTTGCGACAGCTTGTTGTGGTGGCCTGACAAAGGCAGCCTTTGGCTTCTTTCCCCCGTAATTCTGTAACATGAGTTTGTTTGTAACAAGAGTTTGTTGGGCTACGCTACAGTTCTTTCAGTAAACTGTGGCCTTGTTAAACTCAAACTCATGAGTCACATGTTCCTTCTGGTGTCTGGGGGCAAATACTTCCCTTATGTCATATGTGGTGATTGCCATTAGCAGAGGGCTGTAACCATGGTTACATGACTTCATGATGGAGAAGTCTATTGGTAGCTATTAAACGTGCCAGGAAAATGGATCATCCACACAAGCAGCATAGCTCTGAGTAGCAAATGGTAGGAATAGGAGGAGGAGGAGGAGGAGGAGGAGGAGATTGGATTTATACCCCGCCCTTCACTTGGAGTCTCAGAGCGGCTTACATACTCCTTTCCCTTCCCCTCCCCACAACAGACACCCTGTGAGGTAGGCAGGGCTGAGAGAACTCTGACACAAACTTCTTTTTCAGGAACAGCTGTGCCAGAGCTTGTGACTGACCCAAGGTCACATCAGCAGGTGCAAGTGGAGGAGTGGGGAATCAACCCCAGTTCTCCCAGATTAGAGTCCGCACACTTAACCACTACACCAAACTGGTCGGTTGAGAGCCAGTTTGGTGTAGTGGTTAGGAGTGTGGACTCTAAT
>NW_015173159.1:407023-454403 GCF_001447785.1 Gekko japonicus
TGGTAACAGCATTCAGTTATTATTATTAGCAGTGGCTCCTAATTGAAGGCCTTGTGGAAGAGCTCCATTTTACAGGCCCTGCAGAATTGTACAAGGTCCCGCAGGGCCCTGATGTGTTCCAGGAGCTCATTCCACCAGTGTGGAGCCACTACTGAGAAGGCCCTGGCCCTGGTAGAGGCCAATCTGGCATATTTCAGTCCAGGGAGGGTCAAATGGTTTTGAGACCCTGACTGACCTCAGCGCTCTCTGGGGGACATGCGCCGAAAGGCGGTCCCTCAGGTAGGCAGGCCCCAGGCCATATAGGGCTTTAAAGGTCAAAACCAGCACCTTGAAGCAAAATTTTTCTCAGCCTAACCTCCTACCTCACAGGGTTGTTTTGAGAGCAAAATGGAGGAGGGGGAGAAACCTGCATGCCACTCTGAGTCTCTTGGAGGAAGGGATAAAAATGTAATAAATGCATCCAAATTCTACATGTCACAGGAGGTTCTCCTCCCCTCCATGGGGTTCTAAAATGTGCTGGAAAAAAATGCTTTGGGAACCTTTGGGGCCAAGTTAGTGGTGATTTAGAGCAGAGAAACAATTAAGCATGAATAAACGCCAAGAGGGAAAGGTCTCAGGGAAATAGACAGCCAGAGAACTCTTTTCAATCTGAGCATAGTCTGCTCTTACCTTTGGAGTGTGATGGTAGCAGATGCCTTTGAAACCAGGGATGTGTCAAACTCATTGCACTTAATGGGACTTAAAATGCCAGGATAGGAATTTTGGTTTGCAACTTGAAAACATCGGCTAAGATTTAATGGAGATTTCCCTGGAAATCCTTCCATGTGCAATAAACACATATGTGGATCCAAACTGTTGTTTGCAAACAGAGAGGGCCAGAAATGGTTCTAAACAGCTTTGAGGCAAGACTGCTTCTGCTCATTTGTTCTTTAGGACGGAACTGATGAAAGCAACTCAGAAAAAGCATAACAGATTGAAGAAAACAGTGCCCAGCTCAGAAGTGGAAGCTGTACAGAAGTCTGAAAAAGAGCAGGGTCCAGGTAAACACTGTATCATCTTCATCATCATCATCATCATCGTCATCATCACCACCGCCACCACTCCTACTCCTACTATTACTATTATTGCTGCTCCTGCTATTTTATGATGCATTGTAGTCTAATCTATTAACGATCCAGGACAGCTAAGAGAGATCCCAAATGGGTATCTTCACATCTAATGTTATTTCACATCTAATGTGATCTTGGGTTACACATTTCATGATATGAAAGCCTACACACACGGAATGAACTACTAGGCGGCCATTTTTTGTCAACATGTGTTTACCTTTATTTAGTTACTTCATTTATTAAAATATTTGTATCCTGCCTTTTGTCTGGAAAGTCAGAGAAAACTCCCTCCCCCTCAAAGATGCTTGTTCTTTCTACCCCATCAAAAACCCTGGCAAACAAATAAGCGTCTCCCCCTCAGGATCTCCAACAAGCAGTCCCTCCTCACCTCTTCAGGGAGCCCATACCGTGGAGTGGGAACTGTGATGGAAAAGGCTTGGTCTGTAGTCGATACAGGGCAGGCCACCCTAAGTGGAGGAAGAGCCAGAAGACTATAGTTGGTGTATGGGTGTCTTTGAGAGTTGGGAAGAGCCAGTTTGGTGTAGTGGTTAAGTGTGCGGACTCTAATCTGGGAGAACCGGGTTTGATTCCCCACTCCTCCACTTGCACCTACTGATGTGACCTTGGGTCAGTCGCAAGCTCTGGCACAGCTGTCCTTGAAAAAGAGCAGTTTGTGTCAGAGTTCTCTCAGACCCGCCCACCTCACAGGGTGTCTGTTGTGGGGAGGGGAAGGGAAAGGAGTTTGTAAGCTGCTCTGAGACTCCAAGTGAAGGGCGGGATATAAATCCAATCTCCTCCTCCTCCTCCTCCTCTTCCTCTTCTTCTTCTTCTTCCTAGAGTCACATTTAGAATCCTTTAAGGGTCGTTATCTCTTATCTTCATGAGTCACATGTGGCTTTGCATAGCATGCTTGGACAGTCTATTCATTGAGGGCCTTTTTGACTGAGGCATTTTTGAACACTTTTGCAGAGGATTCTAGCAAGAAAGAGAATGATGAGAAGAAGACCTGGTGGCAGCCATGGCTGACTCACACGTCAAGTAAGTTCCCTGCAATCCCCACCCCCCTGGTCAAATCTCAGCCGACTTGTGATGGCCCAGTAGGGTTTTCAAGGCAAGAGACATTCAGAGGTGGTCTGCCATTGTCTGGCTCTGGTATTTCTTGGAGGTTTTCTGTCCAAATACTGACCAGGGCCAATTCTACTTAGCTTCCAAGACCCCCAGGTTAGGGCTTCCTGCACCTACGACACATAAAGACTTATATGCACTATTAGGGGTGGTATCTTTTCCCTTTAGAAATAAGTCCCCCCCCCCCGCTGCTGTATGCTAATAATTGATTTACCATTTGGGCTGCAGTATCTTGTCAAGTAACAAGTTAGATCAACCAGTTAAAAACCTGATCAGTTAAAAAAGGACCAGTCATAAGATAAAAAAGATAATTGTTTCTGTTGCAAGGAATTCATAAGAAACTATGGGCAGCTGGCAGAGGGAATCGCTCTCCAATTTAAACATTATCTTTTCCCTGGGTCCTTGTGCAATCAAATGTGTATTGGGAGTTCCATGCTGAGAATTTAATCCTGGGCATGTGCAAAGTTTCAATGAATATTAAAGCACTCACACCCCATGGTGATTTCAGAGCAATGAAAAAGTGCACAATCAGCATTACTTTGGGTTGGAACTAGCAGAAAATATCACAAAAGGAGTCGGCAGAGTGGATGTCCTCATCTTCCCCTTCCCTCAGTACCTAGCAGTTTGTCCCAAAAACCCTTCCTGAAGGTCAGCAAAATACACCACAGTACAAGTAGTTTTACAACAACAGGAAAATCTGGTGAAATCATCTCCACCTCCTTCTGCCATCAGTAGGTACCAGAAGAAGTAGCAGGGGAGGAATGGATCAATATTCCAAAACCAGGGCTATTTTGGGGCAGGAACGCACAGGAACGGAGTTCCAGCTGGTTCCTCAGTTGGCCACGCCCAGCAGGAACTCATTAGCACAATAGGCCACACCCAACAGCAGAAACTCATTAGGATTGGCTACATTAGAGGTGTGTGGCCTAACATGCAAAGAAGTTCCTGCTACAAAAAAGCCCTGGGTTTTGATAACAAAGTAAACAGAATAAGAAGCAAAAGGTGGGTGTGGCTGGGTGACCACACTTCTGGTAACATGGGTGTGTGGCCTAATAGGCTAATGAGCTGTGTTGTCAGGGGTGTGGCCTAATATGCTAATGAGGTCCTGCTGTTGGGTGTGGCCTATTATGCTAATGAGTTCCTGCTAGGCTTTTTCTACAAAAAAGGCCTTGTTCAAAACTATGGCTCTTCTGCACATTTGACTTACTCCTGATTTTCTTGGCAGTTGATCCACAAGCATTGGAATCAGTTTGGGCAGGGTTCTTCTGTACATCTGCCCTCCCTCTGCATTTTCACTTTTGGGAAGTCAGTTTATTTTCTTCCACACATGCCTTCAGTAATGAGGATTTTCAGAGGGTGCTGTCATCATCCATGGTGTCATTGCTGGCAGAATAGCACACACCCCCTTTTTAAAAAAGGCACTAAAATATTGATGTACTACTAAAGGTAAAGGTTTCCCTTGCTCGAAAGCTAGTTGAATCCAACTCTAGGGGGCGGTGCTCATCTCCATTTCGAAGTTGAAGAGCCAGTGCTGTCTGAAGACTTCTCCATGGTCATGTGGCTGGCATGACTAAACACCGAGGCGCATGGAACACTGTTCTCTTCCCACCAAAGTGGTACCTATTTATCTATTTGCAATTTCTTGCTTCCAAACAGCTAGGTTGGCAGGAGCTGGGCCAGAGATGGGAGCCCACTCCGTTACGCGGCACTAGGGTCTCAAACTGCCAAACTACAGACCTTCCAGTCTGCAGCTCAGCATCTTAACCTCTGAGCCACCGTGGCTCCATGATGTATTACTAGAGTGTTGTAAAAATAGCCTTAGCAGGTTCTCTGGATTCTCAGCTTTCATAAAAAAAGAAGAAGTAAGTCTCCATCTTCTTCCCTTGCGGATATTTGCCCTTTTCCTTATATCTCCTTGAGGGAAGAGGTAGAGACTTACTTTTTTTTTTTAATGAAGGCTATGGATTCAGAATGGAGCTGCGGTGGCTCAAGTGGTTAAGACGCTGAACTGCAGGCTGTGGAAGGTCGGTAGTTCAGCAGTTCGAGACCCGAGTTGCCGCATGATGGAGTGAGCTCCCGTCTCTAGTTCCAGCTCCAACCTAGCAGTTCGAAAGCAAGAAATTGCAAGTAGATAAATAGGTACCACTTCAGTGGGAAGGTAACAGCGTTCCGTGCGCCTTGGTGTTTAGTCATGCTGGCCACATGACCACGGAAACGTCTTCGGACAGTGCTGGCTCTTCGGCTTTGAAACGGAGATGAGCACCGCAACCCTAGAATCGGATTTGACTGGCTTTCGAGCAAGGGAACCTTTACCTTTTTATGGATTCAGAGAACCTGCTAAGACTATTGTTAGAATGCTCCGGTGCTATATCAATATTTTAGCGGCATTTTTTAAAAATAAATAAATTAAACTACCGGTCTTCAGGATAGTGGGGAAGCGAGTGGCTTGACTATGATAGTCCAATCATCAAAAAGTAGGCTGGAGTTGGTTGGGAGTGGGTGGGACAATGAAAACCAACAGAAACATTGTGCACAAGGAAAAAACTAATTCAAAATCAGCTTCCAGAGAAGGATTGGGGTAAAAGTGGTCTCAAAAGAACTGGGGGGAAATGGAGAAAAAACAAAAACAAAACAAAATGAAAAAAGAAGTGAAAACTAAAGGCACAAAAATGAGTGTAGAAATCAGGGAATAAACCAAGAACTGATGGGGGGGGGAACCATGTGGAACTTAGGGTTACCAAGTACCTACTGCAAATCGGCGGGGGACACATAGTTCTTGGCGGGAACAATCCCGCGGGGAAAACACACATGCTGCACTATACTGTCGCCCAGACGTAATGTAGGCACCAATGTTCCCTCTAAGCTGTGGAGTCTTGTAAGCGAAAATCCTACTTTGTGAGCTACGGGCATTAAAGTTGTGAGCGAGCCATTTGGTTGCTGCATAAATTAGTTTGCTTTGAGGCCATCCTTCCTGAGCTAGAGCAAAAATCTGTGAGCTGGAGGCTAAAAAACTGTGAGCCAGCTCACACCAACTCAGCTTAGAGGGAACACTGGTAGGCACGTAGCCGGTCGATGCTCTAGCAATGGGGCAGAAAACTCGATGGTACCATCGAGTTTTCAGCCCCATTGCCAGAGCATCACCCGGCTAAGTGCCCAGCATGCTGACGTCACATCTGGGCGACAGCATAGTGCAACACGGGTGTGTTACAGGCAGGAATGTTCCGGCGGGAAAGCGTGTGTCCCCCGCCGATTCGTGGTAGGCACTTGGTAACCCTAGTGGAACTGCCTGTCACAAAATTTCCTCACCCATTCCTCACTTCTCGCTGAGACCGAAAGGTCAACCAAAATGGAGACCTTGTCTCAATTAGCTGCACCCTATTCCTTTGACTACCTTGTCTTGTTGATTGTCAGATCACTTCCCCCATGTTTTTACTGTAGCTTCCTGGTGGAGCAGGTGCTCTGAGGTATAATTGTTTAGTAAGAAACCCCAAGACGGTCATTATTCTTGGTGAACCAAGGTAGTATGGCCTTGCGTATGCGTCAGAGAGTTCCCCCAACTTCTCAACCATGTCTGCTTCTCAGTGATTCGTGGCGGGAGCTACTACCTCTTTGAGTCAGATAGTGAGGAAGAAGAGGAACAAGGAAGCACTGAACAGGGCGAGGAGGAATCTCCTAAGAGGAAAACAGCATTCCAGGTACAGCCCTTGTTTGGTTTGTTTGTTTGTTTATTTATTTATTTCAGTTTTGCTCTCCTTTTCTCCCCAACGGGGACTCAAAGCTGCTGACATCATTCTCCTCTCCTCCATTTTATCCTCACAACAACCCTATGAGGTAGGTTAGGCGAAGAGTATGTGACTGGCCCAGCAAGCTTCCATGGCAGAGTGGGGATTCAAACCTGGGTCTTTCTGATCCTGATCCAGTGCTCTTAACCACTATACCACACTGGCTCTCAGTGTTCTAAAGTGCATCTGGACAAGTGAAAAAGGGGGCATTGGAAAAGGTACCTTTCCTTCAAACTAAGGGCAGTTGTAAGGGATGAAATCATATGGAGTGCAGACTATGAGGGAAGAACATAGAATGGAAAAGAACACATATAAGACTGCTTTATACTGAACCAAACTATTGCTCTCTCAAGGTCCGTCTTGTCTACTGCAGCAATTCACACAGAGCTCTTTAACATCACTCCCTGGTTCTTTTCATTGGAGAAGCCAGGGACTGAATGCAGGACCTTCTGCACATGCAAAGCAGATGCTCTATCAGTGAGCCATAGCCCCTCTCTGAAGGGGGCAAGGTTAGGGCTGCGACTAAAAAGCCTAAATTGGCCCTAACGGCAAGATGCATAGCATCCACTGTCTTATGGTGATGACATGGGCATAGGTTTTTGTGCTGTGCTGTGTTTGGACTCTCCTGGAAGGTGGTAAATGTTGGGAGTAACCGGTTAGTTAATCCGGTATCCTGTGTCAACTAATTAACTAATTAGAGAGCTTGGCACTATTCCTCATTGGTTTTTGAAGCTTTGATGTTCCTCAGAAGTGTGAAATGCTTTTGATGATCAATGATAAGCTCCAATATAGAATTATCAAAGGAAGGCTGCATGAACTATACTCTCAGATGAAGATATGAAACGCCTGAGACTACCTGGGATCTGTGTTAGTAGTAGTTCAATGTAAAGAGTTTAAGGATTGCCACACCCATGTGGACATATTGTCTAGTCCTAAACCTTGCCAAGCTCATTTCGGCATTTAGTGGATGTTCCACGGCTTTTGAAAATATTGGTCCGGTTCAAGGTTTATGTCTTTATTGATACCATTGTGGCATTCTCAAAAAGCCCTTCGCTTTTAATGACTTTGTTATTCATGAGTTTTCTATCTTGTAATTGGTTTATGTTATTGTATTTTTTCATTGTGTATGTATGAAACAATACAAAATCGATATTACTTATGAACATTTCATAATACAAAAACAAAAAAACACTTAGACTTGTTATTTGAATTTCTATTGATAAAAAAGCATACAGCATTTAGCTTAGGCTATTAGATTAGATTCCCATCTCAGCTAAGCAGAGTGCACCTTGGCCACACTCAACAGAAACTCATCGTTGTCAGTGTGCTGGCAGAGTTACAAAGTTACACAGAGCCACTTGTCAGTTTAGGACTAATAAGAGTCGTTTTATTTTAGGAACTACATTCTAGATAGTAAAGCTCAGAGATAGTGATAGGCTCTATTCTAACTACCTTGGATGGATACGGATGCTGAGAGGCATCCTGCATCCATTGTGCCAAAGATGGAGAGGGCAGAACAGAAGTAAGTAAGTTGTTTTCCCTGAGAACTATCTGTCTACACATCAAAGGGGATAGTGACAGAAGAGTAAACAGGAAGAAAGATCAGTGTTTGCCTATCTATTCTCGTCACATCTCCTGGAGGCTGAGACGGACAGCACCTTTCTCTTCTAACAGGAAATATTCACACTTCACCTCCAGTGATACTCCAGATCACAGCACAAAATACTATAATATTAACATATTATGCATTTGCAGGTGTGATATTTGTAGAAAAAAAATTCTTAAACACAAGTATGCTGATTGGTTCCCATTGGTCTTTCCGGGTTTCTTTTCCCCGTGTCTCTGCAAACACTGTTGGAATGCGTGGCATTCTCAAAAAGCCCTTCGCTTTTACCACCTGTAAAAGTAGAATCCAAACAGAGAACATCTTGAAAGTCTGATGGCCCACCTGAAGAATGTTGTCCAGTACCCAAAAGTAGATCTTTTCCTCTGTGCAGCTTGCATATGAAGCCTGGATGACGAGTTCAAAATCAGCTCTAAGGATGAGGGAGCAAGATGAAATCAGGGACCGACAGAAGGAAGAGGAGGAGGAGAAGCAGCAACATCCAACAGCAGGTGGCAGAAATGGTAGGTAGACACCTGAAATAAGTGGGCAAGCAGGAGGTACAGGTGTTCCTCAGCCGTACCACTGCAGCTGGGTGGGTGTGTCCTAGGTTCCACAGGCTGGTTCCACACGGTGACCTTTTTGAACTGTTTAGTTGCTCCTTTTCTGCATTTTCCTGCCAACCTAGCAGTTCGAAAGCAAGAAATTGCAAGTAGATGAATCGGTACCACTTCGGTGGGAAGGTAACAGCGTTCCGTGCGCCTTGGTGTTTAGTCATGCTGGCCACATGACCATGGAAACGTCTTCGGACAGCGCTGGCTCTTCGGCTTTGAAACGGAGATGAGCACCGCAACCCTAGAGTCGGACTCGACTGGCTTTCGAACAAGGGAACCTTTACCTTTACCTTTCTGCATTTGGCTTTTAGCAGAATTGAAAAGTTGGTTCTACATAGTGTTTAATAAAATATTACATTTCTAGACTTGCCACCCAGAGATATCCTACTATTATAACTAATCTCCAGATGACCAAGATCCATTCCCCTGGAGAAAATGACTGCTTTGGAGGGGGTACTGTGTGGCATTATATCCTACTGAGGTCCCGCCACTCCCCAAAGCCCATCTTTCCCACTCTCCACCCACAAAATCTCCAGGTATTTCCGAACCAGAGCTGTCAACCCTACACATTCCCCATAGACAAAAAATTCTATTATTTGTTTACTTGGACCTTCAGTAAAGATTCTGATACTCCCTGCATTTTCCCTTTTTATTCTGATGCTCAAGATGGCTCGCGAAAGAAAATAATAAAATATAAACAATATAAAACATACTTTAAATGCCTAAGACTGATTCTGGGTTGTCTTCTGGCACTCCAGAATAAATGCTTGGTTATCAGCTCTTCTGCAGGAGGGGGGGGGGAAGGGTGCTTAAGTACTCTTAAAGGTACTTAAGACAGGCAAGAGGGCTTAAGTTTTATTCTTTTGTTGCTAGCCAAGTCATTACTAATATATCATTACTTTATTGCTTAATTAGCAATTCTCTCTCTAAGCTGTGGAGCCTTGTGAGCAAAAAATCTACTTTGTGAGCTACTGGCATTAAAGTTGTGAGCGAGCGTTTTGACTGCTGCATAGATTAGTTTGCTCTGGAGCCATCCTTCCTGAGCCAAGACAAAAATGTGTGAGCTGGAGGCTAAATAAACTATGAGCTAATTCACACTAACTGAGCTTAGAGGGAACACTGGTTATTACACTGTTATGAAATAACGATCATTTAAAAGGGGGAAGGTCCGTGATGTGGTTTCTTGAATTTTGTTTTTAAAACTGCTCTTAAGCCCTTCCCACTTTCCTCCTATGGTGGCCTACCTGTATGGTGGCCTACCTGTAGAATCACAACTGACCTCCAAGCTGGAACCAGAGCTGTCAACCCTACACATTCCCCATAGACAAAAAAAATCTATTATTTGTCTACTTGGTCCTTCAGTAAAGATTCTGATACTCCCTGCATTTTCCCTTTTTATTCTGATGCTCAAGATGGCTCGCGAAAGAAAATAATAAAATATAAACAATATAAAACATACTTTAAATGCCTAAGACTGATTCTGGGTTGTCTTCTGGCACTCCAGAATAAATGCTTGGTTATCAGCTCTTCTGCAGGAGGGGGGTTGCTTAAGTACTCTTAAAGGTACTTAAGACAGGCAAGAGGGCTTAAGTTTTATTCTTTTGTTGCTAGCCAAGTCATTACTAATATATCATTACTTTATTGCTTAATTAGCAATTCTCTCTCTAAGCTGTGGAGCCTTGTGAGCAAAAAATCTACTTTGTGAGCTACTGGCATTAAAGTTGTGAGCGAGCGTTTTGACTGCTGCATAGATTAGTTTGCTCTGGAGCCATCCTTCCTGAGCCAAGACAAAAATGTGTGAGCTGGAGGCTAAATAAACTATGAGCTAATTCACACTAACTGAGCTTAGAGGGAACACTGGTTATTACACTGTTATGAAATAACGATCATTTAAAAGGGGGAAGGTCCGTGATGTGGTTTCTTGAATTTTGTTTTTTAAAACTGCTCTTAAGCCCTTCCCACTTTCCTCCTATGGTGGCCTACCTGTATGGTGGCCTACCTGTAGAATCACAACTGACCTCCAAGCTGTAGAGATCAGTTCCCCTGGAGAAAATGGCTGCTTTGGAAGGTGGATTCTATGGCATTATACCTTGCTGAGGTCCCTCCCCTTTCCCAGGCTCCACCCTGCCCCCCCAAAAAAATCTCCAGCAATTTCGCAACTAAACATTGGCAACTCCCCCTCCCCAAAGGGCTGATAATCAAACATTTACTGGTGAGTGCTAGGGCAGAACCCGCAAGCCCTAACAGGAAGTAATGAATCAGGCCGGAAGGAGAAGAAAGAGAAATTATTAAAGGAACAGCAGTCATGGGACACCTCAAGCAGACGTTGATTGCATACATGGGAGAATCTGGAACTGCAGTTGCATGTTAAGTAGGGAAAAAATGCTACAAATTTCTTATTTATGTCAGGAGGGCATTGTGCCTTTTAGAGGGTGTTGTTTGGACCTCTTCAGCCCCTGTAGTTTTGGGGAGCAGCTGAAGTTCTTGGGTTTGGTGTTGGTTGTGTTCTGAGACAATAAACTAGTTATACTTAAGGCCTGTTGAGCCTCATTCTTACATAGCGAAATTATTACAAAGACAGAAAAATAATGAATTTAGAACAGGGTTGTTCACAGCATTCCCTGGATGGCCTGTGAGCAAACAGGAAGCAAGTCATGGCAACTGAAGATTATATGGCCAATATGGAACCAGCCATAGAAAGCTAGGAACCTATTAAAATGTTGTTTGCATCTTTCCTTCTTCCCGCACTTTTCTCAGTGCATTTTGAGTGACAAAATGCAGAGCTCCCTGCGGTGTCTGGGAGTAGAAAGGACCGGATTCATAATGTTGAATTGCTCCATTTCTAGCCACTTAAAATTCTCGTTTTTACATCCTACTGTGCCACAGCCAACGAAAAAGTGGGATCCAGTGAAGAAAATCTGGAGGTGCCAGCTACGGAAGAGGATGAGTCAGGTGTGGTTGAATTGATTTTATACTTACTGTTTTTTTAAAAGGATGTTGTAAGCTGCCTGGAAATCCTTCACAAGAGAAAGGCAGTTAAAAAAAATGCCTTAGAGAAATAAATAAATGTAATTTCAAGCACATTTCCCAGGATGATCCAATTGTACCTTAGATGCTGTCAAAACAGCAATCCATTCACTGGGAAGAGTGGTGAGGGAGGGGTCAGAAATTAGAGAGATAGAGGCTCTCTTCCCAGTCGTCTGGCTAGCTGGGTATCTTGACTCCTCCTGCCACCGTGAACACCCCGTTGGCCCCTACAAGGTAACTGGGGAACAAATAGGGCTGCCAACCTCCAGGTCAGGGCTGGAGATCACATGGAATTACAGATTATCTCCACATGACCGAGGTCAGTTCCCCTGGAGGAAATGGTTGCTTTGGAGGGAGGACTCTGTGGCATTATGCCTTGGCTGCAGTCCCTCCCCTCCCCAAACCCTGCCCCCCCAGGTTTCCACCCTAACATCTTTGGGAATTTCCCAACCCAGAGTTCCCAACCCTAGGAGCAAATGTAAGACCATCTCCTAGCAGGTGCCTCCAGGATTGCTTTATCAAGAGGAAAAATGATGTGAGGAGGAGAAAAGAAACTTTAACTCTTTTATCCTCTGCCACTTTCTGACTGGCAAAAGCCATCCTTGAGCTGATTGACTTATATGTTCCTGTAGTTTTTCTCAGGTGTGGGTATACTGAAGTTGGGAAGAGACCTCTTCCTTTCCAAGAAATGGCCAGGGAGGAAAGGGTTAAAGTCTGTCTATCTGTCTGTCTGTCTGCCTCTCTCTCTCTCTCTCTCCCTCCGCCCCAATTGTTCCCTTTCTTAGTAAAGCAATCCTGTCAGCTAAATTTGCAAAAGGAATTAAAAAATGTTCAGAATAAACATGGAAGAAATCATAAGTCACCATGCAGTGCCGTAGCCTTCAGTCCGACTGCTGAGCCCCTGTACAGCCACCTTGTATGTTTGCCTTTGGTATGGAACTGCTGCTACTGCGCATGCCTAGACAGCAAGGGCACTGCACCTTTTCCTTCTCTTGTTACATTAGCTGGGAGGAGCAACAGGATGGTGAGGGGCAGTCAGTCAACAGAGAGAAGGGGATTCCATCATGTCTTTGACCCTTGGTCTGTTCCTCTTCCTGGCAACCTCCTGGCACTTTTATTGTGTTTCCCATCCATGAATGGTCTGCTGCCCGTAGTCCTAGCTTTCACAACAGTGAGGTCATAACTCTGGCTCCCCCTCTCTTCCTGTCACATGACCCTAATGTTTTAAGCTTGCCACTCAGAGGGTCCATGTCAGGAAAGGTTGACGTCCCTTGCCAGGAGGACCTGGCAGCCCTATCTGAACACCACAGATGTCATGTCCACTATGGCTGATGAGGTATATTTTTAAATCAGCTGCCACCACAGCACAAGGATCTTCTCTGCATGACTGAAGGTAAGCTGCAGCAGCCATTTTGCTGCTGGCTCCACCTCCTGTGGCAGCCATTTTGTCACTGTGCCCACCCCATTGTGCACTGTGTCAGAATTCCAAAGGTGCCTGCAGGCTCAGAAAGGCTGGAGACCCTAAGACAGGGGAACCCAGGTAGGTGTCCTGGAGACCCGTGCCTAAAGAGCTTTGCCAGATCTCAATTTATCTATATGTATTTTCTTTTTTAAAAACAGAAAATATCACGCAAAGAGGAATCAACATTATTAAGTTCATTTGGATCTTTAGCCAAGTGTTGCTGGATGACATCATGGAAGCGCTGAATGCCTTGTGCAAAGACACCCTGGACATAGCAAGTGTGATGAGAATTGAAAAGTGCATGCTGTGGCGACAGATGAGCTGGGTAAGATCTCCCTACTTTGTCCACCGTTTCCTGTTTAAAAGAGCAAGGGGGAGCTGATCCAGTGGCAGAGCAAGATGCAGACTCTGGTATTCAGAAACTCCCACTGAGGTAGTTTATCAGCTTTCTCACTCTGGCTGGGCTGTCCTCAGAAGCAATTGAAATCTTCAAAACCAATAACACTAAATCTCCTTTGGAGATTATCCTCCAAGTCCTTGAATTTATCCTCTCTTTTAAAACTGTGTCTATGGATAAATGAAGAACGAAAGCAGGTCTGTGTACCAGTATCAGTGGTTGGCATGGTCAGCCACCTTCCAGGGCCTCAGAGTTCAAGGAAGGTCCACTGCCCACCCTGGCCAA
Source organism: Gekko japonicus (assembly GCF_001447785.1). Classification (NCBI taxonomy): domain Eukaryota; kingdom Metazoa; phylum Chordata; class Lepidosauria; order Squamata; family Gekkonidae; genus Gekko; species Gekko japonicus. The sequence continues at coordinate 420,428 of NW_015173159.1, forward strand.
TGAGGTAGAAAGGAGCACAAAGAGCTCACGCTTCATGCATTCCCCTAGGTGACCCATCTATTTGCTTTCTTTGTTTCTCTCTGGAAAATGGAAGATTATTTCAGATGGTTAGGCAACATTTCAGGGGCCTCTAAAGTACTCCCCTGCTAGGAGGGTAGCCAGGGAACAGAAGCGGAATGCTTTACCAAAGCCCAATGGGACTTGAAAGTAGTGTGAAGGAGTTGCGTTCTGTTCCCTCCTGTGGGAGAGACGTAATGCGTGTGTGTCTGTGAACAAGGGAGGCCCACTGGAAGTCACTTTGCCTGGGACCCTTTTGCATGACTTGATTACATGTGTGGCGCCCCAGCCGGGAGGAGGCGGTCTTCCTTGCCCCACTCGGCTGTCTCGCTGCGTTCCCAACCCCTTTTTAAACAGGGGAACGGGAGACCTCAGAAAATGGGCCGGCTACCAGGTTCCTTCACCGAGGTTAAGCCTGCGCCCCTGTGAGAGTTAGAGGGGCCGGTCTTAACATCGTCTCTCTCTCCGACGTCTCGGCCCCGACCCCCGTCTTCACTTTCCAGTTTCCTTCTTCTCCGGTCTCCCTTTCACGCTCCCCTTTTATACTTGCTCCTTCCCTCCCCTCCCTCTCATTGGACACGAGAGGTTCCCTCCTGGATAGTCCCACCTCCCTATAAAAGGGTAGACGCTCTGCCTGGGCGTGCTGATTTGACCACGCCCGAAGCAAAGGGGGGTGTTGTAGCTGGAAAATGGAAGATTATTTCAGACGGTTAGGCAACGTTTCAGGGGCCTCTAAAGTACTCCCCCGTTCCCTGCTAGGAGGGTAGCCAGGGAACAGAAGCGGAATGCTTTACCAAAGCCCAATGGGACTTGAAAGTAGTGTGAAGGAGTTGCGTTCTGTTCCCTCCTGTGGGAGAGACGTAATGCGTGTGTGTCTGTGAACAAGGGAGTCCAACTGGAAGTCACTTTGCCTGGGGCCCTTGCTCAGAACCGGGACAACATGCAAACACAAAATTTGCTTTGAAATTTAGACTTCCATAGCTCTTTGCTTTCCTTAAAAAAAAAAAGAAAAAGAAAAAGCTACCAGCAAGTACAAGACTGTAGTCAGGTATGGGAGGGAATGTGTTCCCTCCTTACTAGTTCATTTTAGCTTGCTTTGTGATCTGTGGAAGTGTACAGCTAGCCTTTCGGTTTTAAAAGCCCTCATTTCTTGTAACTCTGACCTGGATGGCCCAGGATATCCTGATTGTATCAGATCTTGGAAGCTAAGCAGGGTCAGACATGGTGGCAGATCACCAAGGAAGAGCAGGGTTGCTATACAGAGGCAGGCAAGGGCAAACCACCTCTGAACATCCCTTGCCTTGAAAACCCTACAGGGTCACCATCAGTGTTCCCTCTAAGTCGAGTTAGTGTGAGCTAGCTCACGATTTTTTACCCTCCGGCTCACACATTTTTGTCTTAGCTCAGAAAGGACGGCTCCAGAGCAAACTAATTTATGCAGTAGCCAAATCACCTGCTCACAACTTTAATCCTGGTAGCTCACAAAGTAGAATTTTTACTCACAGGACTCCACAGCTTAGAGGGAGCATTGGTCACCGTAAGCCAGCTGCATCTTGAAGGCACTTTGCACCACCAATTTCTTGAAGGGTTTCGGGATGCCCCAAACAGTATAATGTAATTTGTTTATTAAATACAGCTTTCCTTCATCCTAAATTCACTGGATTTTCTCTTAAGGGAAAGAAGGCCTCAGCAGATGGTGTTCTTTGGTATTACAACCCTGAGAAAAGTCAGCCAGATTATGAAGAAAGTAAAACTCAAACATTATCAGAGGATGAGAGCCAAGTCAAGCTACCTGAAAGTGTACCTGGGGAGGAGAGACAGACATCACCAGCGTACCTGGAGTGAGTATTAACTACCGGCCTTCCCCTGCTCTTGCTGTGATAGTTCCTGGTCCAGTGAGTAGAGAGACTTCAGGAAGGAATTAATGAAGATTCTCCAGGAAAAGCCTCTTTGACCCAGCTTGACCTGATCAGTGGGTGGGGAAAAGAGAGGTGATAAAACTCCTGGAAGCAAGGAGGAAGGGCTCTTTGTGCAGAGTCCATAATCACAGACAGAACTCTTAACTGAGGTCTGGAGGAGGAGGCTGTTAACCATGTGCTGGCCCAAAGAGCTGGGGGAAGCTTCTAGATAAGGAAGCTCTGTAGAGATCTATAACATCCCAAGCTAAGGAGCCTGTCCTATATTTTAACATCTATTAGGACATGTACAGGGAGAGGAACAGAGGAATTGTGTTTTACCCATTTCTTTTGAATCCCTTGCTCAATTTGGTGCTGTGCTAAAAGTATGCTTGTGAACATTTTCTCTTTAATAAATACTTTATAACTTTTGATGCTGGTAATGGTTCTCTGTACCACATAGACATTCAATGTCTTAGACACACTATTTTAAAAGGAGCGCCGGGGGAAGGCCGGTAGTTGGCAAGTGGCTGTTTCTCCAGGGGCGCACAAGGCAGTGACCAGGTGCTGGGCAGCAGGAGACACAGGGGCAAGGGCTCAGAACTTGGAAGGGAAGCTGGGAGTCCTGACCCTCCGAGTGGGCAATGTCTTACAAAGGTCAGGTGGTGGTAGCGGGTTACCCGAGATAAAAAGAAAAACCTCTCCAGGTGTGGGAAAACTGTGGAGGGCAGGGTGGAACAGGGCCTGCAGGCTGGAGTAGGCCATTCCGCCACATGAGGGGAAAAGTTCCCACTTCTCTTGTATTCCATATTGAGGGGTGATAGTTCTCAGGTATAGACTGGTTGTCCTGAAGCTGCAAAATTGCCTTTCAAACCATCTCATCATCAGGTTGCTGGTGATTTAGTGGGTTCACAGGGATTATTATTTTTTAATGCCTTGTAGCTGCCGGAGACTGAATGAAGCCACTGAAGATGCTGCTGGAAATGAAAACGTGGCAGAAGGGAGCCCTGGTGGGACCTGTCCAGCATCTTCCTGTGCAGATTTTGCTGGCCTTTCTGTGCAGAATTTGCCTTTAGAGACAGAAGAACCTCCAATTTCCCTGCATGTCAGAATCACAGAAGCAGGCAGGCCACTGAGCAAAGTTCCTGCTGCGATGACTGCCAGTGACCTGCTTCTGAACAGGCAAGAATTACTCCTGTTATGCATCTACTAATATTATGTTTTGGATTGCTGTTGCACTCAGGCAGTATCAAAGGTGCTGATGATCTTAGGACGCCCCGAAGCCCAGCTTACTGCCTCCACCTCTGTATTCTAACATGACTTCTAAGGTTGGGAATTTTTTTTAACATATAATGTCTATGAACCAAGGTCAGAACCAGATCACCAAGAGAGATGTCCAGGATGGTAAATTCTGAACCCTGGAATTTTGTCTCTCCAAGATTCTATGCATCTCTTGGAAGCAATGTGAAACTTTTTTTTTTAATTCAGCCTGGCTTTTGATAACCAGGAACCGGAAAGGCAGGATAATATAACTGACGTAACTGTTACTCATCCTGAACCTATGACATGGGGCTAGGGTTGCCAACCTCAAGGTGAGGTCCAGGGTTCTTTCAAAATTACAACTGATCTCCAGACTACAATAGATCAGTTCCCCCAGAGGAAATGTCAGCTTTGGAGGGCAGACGCTATGGTGTACCATATACCAGTGGTGGCGAACCTATGGCATGGGTGCCAGAGGTGGCACTCAGAGCCCTCTCTGTGGGCACGCGTGCCATCGCCCCAGCCAGGCCCAGACCATCATTAAAGTGTCGAATTCTCTGCCAAATAATTTTAAGTAAATGAAAGCATTTGGGATTGCTTTCCTTACTTTGTTTGGATCATCTTAAGATAATGTATGAGTTGTTTTTTCTCAAGTAAAACCTCAGTATTCAGGTTAAATTGCCGTGTTGGCACTTTGCGATAAATAAGTGGGTTTTGGGTCGCAGTTTGGGCACTCGGTCTCTAAAAGGTTCGCCATCACTGCCATATACTCTATAGCAGGAGTGGCCAGACTTGCTCACTGTAAGAGCCACATAGAATAAAAATCAGATGTTTGAGAGCCGCGAGACACTAACAAATATCACGCACACATTTTTATTTAAAAACATGCAGATTTGCCTTTTCTTAACGTTAAACGAGACTGCCAAAAACAAAAGGGGTAAAAACAGATATTGATAATGATAATTTATTTGTCCAATGATATTTATTTGTTTGCTAATGATATTTATTTGTCTGAGAGAGAGAACATAAGAACATAAGAGACGCCAATGTTGGATCAGGCCAAAGGCCCATCCAGTCCAACACTCTGTGTCACACAGTGGCCAGAAATACCAGTGCCATCAGGAGGTCCAGCAGTGGGGCCAGGACATTAGAAGCCCTCCTACTGTTGACCCCCCCCCCCAAGCACCAAGAAGACAGAGCATCACTTGCCCCAGAGCCCCTAGCTATACCTTGTGGCTAATAGCCACTGATGGACCTCTGCTCCATATGCTTATCTAATTCCCTTTTGAAGCCGTCCATGCTTGTAGCCGCCACCACTTCCTGTGGCAGTGAATTCCATGTGTTAATCACTCTTTGGGTGAAGAAGTACTTCCTTTTATCCGTTCTAACCCGACCGCTCTGCAGTTTCATGGAGTGCCCACGAGTTCTTGTATTGTGAGAAAGGGAGAAAAGTACCTCTTTCTTTACCTGCTCTTTCCCATGCATAATCTTATAAACCTCGATCATGTCACCCCTCAGTCGTCTTTTCTCCAAGCTAAAGAGCCCTAAGCGCTTTAACCTTTCCTCATAGGGAAAGTGTTCCAACCCTTTTATCATTCGAGTTGCCCTTTTCTGCACTTTTTCCAAAGCTATAATATCCTTTTTAAGGTGTGGTGACCAGAACTGCACACAGTATTCCAAATGAGGTCGCACCATTGATTTATATAGCGGCATTATGATATTGGCTGATCTGTTTACAATACCCTTCCTAATAATCCCCAGCATAGCATTGGCCTTCTTTATTGCAGTCACACACTGTCTCGACATCTTCAGTGAGTTATCTACTACAACTCCAAGATCTCTCTCTTGATCAGTCTCTGCCAGTTCAGACCCCATCAATGTGTATTTATATTTAGGATTTTTGGCTCCAATGTGCATCACCTTGCACTTGGCCACATTGAACCCCATTTGCCATGTTGACGCCCACTCGCCCATCCTTGACAGATCCCCTTGGAGTGCCTCACAATCCTCACTGGTTTTCACCACCCCGAACAACTTTGTATCATCCGCAAATTTAGCCACTTCACTGCTTACTCCCATCTCCAAATCATTAATGAACAAGTTAAAAAGCAGTGGACCAAGTACTGATCCCTGCGGTACCCCACTGCTTACCACCCTCCACTGAGAAAATTGCCCACCTACACTCACTCTCTGTTTTCTATGAACTAGCCAGTTTTTGATCCATAAAAGGACTTGTCCTTCTATCCCATGATTTTTGAGCTTACTTAGGAGCCTTTGATGAGGAACTTTATCAAAAGCTTTCTGGAAGTCAAGGTAAATAATATCTATTGGATCCCCCTTGTCCACATGTTTGTTCACCCCCTCAAAGAACACTAACAGGTTAGTGAGACAAGATCTTCCCTTACAGAACCCATGTTGAGTCTGCCTCAATAGGTTTTGTTCATCTATGTGCCTACTAATTCTTTCCTTAATAATGGTTTCCACCAATTTACCCGGTATCGACGTCAGACTGACTGGCCTGTAATTTCCCGGATCTCCTCTGGAACCCTTTTTAAAGATGGGAGTGACATTAGCTACCTTCCAATCCTCAGGAATGGAGGCAGATTTTAAGGAAAGATTACATATCTTTGTCAGGAGATCTACAAGTTCACATTTGAGTTCTTTCAGAACTCTCGGATGTATGCCATCTGGGCCTGGTGATTTTTCAGTTTTTAAGTTGTCTATCAGTTTTAGGACCTCCTCTCTCATCACCTCAATCTGACTCAGGTCTTCCAACACCCCTCCTGAAATCAGTGGTTCTGGAGTGGGCAAGCACTTCTCATCTTCCACAGTGAAGACGGAGGCAAAAAATGCATTTAGCTTCTCAGCCATTTCCCTATCATCCTTCAATACTCCTTTTACCCCTTGGTCGTCCAAGGGCCCCACTGCCTCCCTGGCTGGTTTCCTGTTTCTAATGTATTTGAAGAAAGTTTTATTGTTGGTTTTTACGTTTTTTGCTATATGCTCCTCATATTCCCTTTTTGCCTGCCTGACCTCAGACTTGCATTTTATTTGCCATAGCCTGTGTTCCGTTTTATCAGCCTCACTGTGACTAGCTTTCCACTGCTTAAAGGAATTCTTTTTACTTTTTACAGCCTCCATTACTCTGTTTGTTAACCATGCAGGCTTTTTCCTATACCTGTTTGTGCCTTTCCTAACCTGCGGAATATATATTTTTTGAGCTTCTAGGATCGTAGTTTTAAATAGATCCCAAGCTTCCCCAATTGTTTTGACCCTTTCTACTTTTCCTTTCAGTTTCCTCCCCACGTGTCCCCTCATATCAGAGAAATTACCCCTTTTAAAGTTAAAAATGGTTGTGTGAGTCTTTTTGGCCAATTCTCTATTTGTACAAATGATGAACTCAACAACATTATGATCACTGTTTCCAAGCGGTGCAATCACTTTTACATCTCTCACCAGGTCTTGAGTGTTACTTAGGACCAAATCAAGGATCGCCTCTCCCCTGGTAGGTTCCGTGACCATCTGCTCCATAGCACAGTCATTTAGAGTGTCTAGAAACTCAATCTCTTTTTCCCGACTAGAACACATATTGACCCAATCAATGTGTGGGTAGTTAAAATCACCTATTATTACACAGTGTTTTTGTCTAGTTGCTATCTTTAAGGCATTCATCATTTTATAATCCTCCTCTATCTTTTGATCTGGTGGGCGATAACAAACTCCCAGTGTTAAGTTTCCTTTTGGCCCCCCTATTTCAACCCATAGAACTTCCAGAAGCGAATCCAATTCACTTAGCCTCTCAATCTTTCTAGACTTTATACCCTCTCTGACATACAGAGCTACCCCACCTCCAACCCTTCCCCCCCTATCCTTCCGATATAATATATAACCGGGAATCACTGTGTCCCACTGATTTTCCTCATCCCACCAAGTTTCAGAAATACCCACAATGTCTATTTTTCCCTCCGACACCAAGCACTCCAACTCCCCGATTTTACCTCGGACACTTCTAGCATTTGTATAGAAACAGCTGTAATTTCCCTTACAAGTTAAGCCTGCATCCTTCCTCTTGCTATCTCGAGTCGTTGTCCGGCAGTCCATGTCACCAGCCATGGCCTCTGTGGACAATTTCAATCCACCTCCCTGTAGAAAAGCAACCGGTACCCCCTCACCTCTCTCAGATGAGCCAACCCGAACCAGAGACTTTTCATCTCCTGTCGGCTTTCCCCCAATATTCAGTTTAAAAGCTGCTCTGCCACCTTTTTGATTTTAAGTGCCAGCAGCCTGGTTCCTTCTCGGGACAAGTGGAGACCGTCTCGCCTGTACAGCTCCCTCTTGTTCCAAAAAGTATCCCAGTGCCTAACAAACCTGAACCCTTCCCCCCTACACCATCGTCTCATCCACGCATTGAGACTCCTGATCTCTGCCTGTCTCTCCGGCCCTGCGCGTGGAACAGGTAACACTTCTGAGAAGGCTACCTTGGAGGTCCTGGACCTAAGTTTCCTGCCCAGCAGCCTAAATTTCTCCTCCAGGACCTCACGACTGCATTTCCCCACATCGTTGGTGCCGACATGCACCACGACCACTGGCTCCTCCCCAGCACTATCTACCAGCCTATCTAAAACACGCGTAATGTCCGCTACCTTCGCACCAGGCAGGCAAGTCACCATACGGTCAGTACGCGGGTTCGCCACCCAGCTGTCTACCTGCCTAAGGATCGAATCACCCACTACCAAGAGCCCCCCTCCCACCCTGCTCAGGGATGGTTCCTTGGTGCAAAAGGAGAGCCGCTCACCAGCTGGGGAAGAGGTCCCTTCTGAGGGCACATTCCCCTTATCCTCAGCATGGTGCCCTGTTTCCCCTAGACCCTCATGCTCCCTGACAGCAGCGGGGCTGCCAGATCCAGAGTGGGACGAAGCTAACAAGTCCCCGAGAGTCTTTTCTGTGTGCCTAGCTGACTGTCTCTGCTTCTCCAGGTCAGCCACCTTGGCCTCAAGGGAGCACACACGTTCCCTGAGAACCAGGAGCTCCTTGCACCGAGGACACACCCAAGACTTCTGCCCAGTGGGCAGATAGTCATACATGTGACACTCCGTGCAAAACACTGGATAGCCCCCAACCCCCTGCTGGCATTCTGGCTTCATAATTCTTTTAAAATAAATAAATATAATCCCCCTTTTAAACCCTTGGTATTTATGTGGGTTTTGTTATCAAGTCAAATTATTTTACGGGAAAGACAAAGAGCCTAGGGCCTTGTCTTTCTGGCTCTTTTTGGGCTTCTTACAGCGCCCCTAGTCTAAGAGTCCCTAGGCTAAGAGCCACAGGCAAAGAGCCCTTTAGCTCACCCTTCGGCTCGTGCCAGAGGCTCGTGCCTCTGCCAAGGTGCTTCCTTAAATAGAGGCCTCCCCCAGCAGAGGTCAGGCAGCAGCTATTCAAATTCAAATTCACCCAGGCACTCAATCACAGGCAAAACAATGCCCCTTCCACTTCCTCTCAATTACAGGCAATCCCAGTCAAACAATGCCCGTTCCTCTCCCACACTCAATCAGCCAGGCCTCTGCAAGAACTCTAAGTGCTTCCACACACTGCTAAACACAGTTTTCCCACAAAATATCCTTAGCTGAATTCTCTCAGCTGAAAGCAAGTAAAAGAAACCCACTCACCTCTCTCACAGAGAGAGAGAGAGAGAGACGTGGAAGGAAAGAATGAAAGAGCTGGAAAGAAAGAGAGAAAGAGAGAGAGAGAGAGAAAAAAAGAAAACAAATAGGTGGGAGGGAGAGAGGGAGGGATAAAAAGTATGCCTCCCCTTCGCTTCCCCAGCTGCCCTGCCGGGAGCCTCACAATATGTGTGAAAGAGCCACATGTGGCTCCCAAGCCACAGTTTGGCCACCCCTGCTCTGTAGTATACCGTAGAGTCTAGAAGCAACAGAGGGCCTAGAGTGGCTATAGAAGGTGGATGCTAGGATTATGTGTTGTTACCTGTAAAGATACCAAAGGCCAGAGGCTGGTTGGGGACTAAGAGAGGCATGGTAAATGTACAAGCTGATGAATATGCCATTTTACTAATTAATGTTTCTTGTTTGGAAAATGCGACACAGGACTTTTTATGACAGTGAACTGGAGCAATCCGACAAGTTCTACCAGGGACTCCCTCGCCCCCTGAAGCTGGGAGCTGCCTTGTACAACGCCATGGTGTCCAAATCAGAAGTGCTGTGTTACTCTGTGATCATCCTGAACCACATGGTCTCTGCTTCTGTCCTCACTTTGATCCTGCCCGTCCTGATATTCTTGTGGGCCATGGTGTCCATTCCGAGGCCTACAAAATTCTTCTGGATGACAGCCATTGTTTACACGGAGGTGGGTATTCCACGGATCAGGAATCCCCAGTGTGGTGCCCATGAAGAATAGATTTTTATACCCTGCTTTTCTCTACTTTAAGGATAGTGGTGTAACTAGCCTATTTGGTGCCCGGGGCAGATAATTTTTTAACATCCCCCCCTTTTATTTTGCCATCAAGTCACAGTGGACTTACGGCAATCCCGTAGGATTTTCAAGGCAAGAGACATCTGGAGGTGGTTTGCCATTGCCTGCCTCCATGTAGGTCAGACTATCCTCGGGTTATCCAGGTCAGGGCCTCTCCTCTATACGACACTATTATTTTCATCAGGGCTATTTTTGGGCAGGAACGCACAGGAACGGAGTTCCGGCTGGCTCCCGAGTCGGCCACGCCCAGCAGGAACTCATTAGCATAATAGGCCACACCCAACAGCAGAAACTCATTAGGATTGGCTAAATTAGGGGTGTGTGGCCTAACATGCAAAGGAGTTCCTGCTACAAAAAAGGCCCTGGGTTTTGACAATAAACAAAGTAAACAGAATAAGAAGCAAAAGGTGGGTGTGGCTGGATGACCACACTTCTGGTAACATGGGGGTGTGGCCTAATAAGCTATCGAGCTGTGCTGTTATGGGGTGTGGCCTAATATGCTAATGAGTTTCTGGTGTTGGGTGTGGCCTATTATGCTAATGAGTTCCTGCTGGGCTTTATCTACAAAAATGAGCCCTGATTTTCATTAATAATCATGAAACAAAAGGAATAATAATAATGGCCAGGAAATAGATTCAGGTGGGTGGCCATGTTGGTCTGAAGCAGCAGGACAAAGTTTGGTCTTAAAGGTGCCAGTGCATCCAAACTTTGTATTCAGTGGCCAGAAAAGAAATGCAGGCAGTGAAAAAATTCTTTTATTTAGTTTTGTATATATAATCATGCCATTAAAAAAAAATCAAATTCCAACTCGCCATTCCATCATGAAAGCCAGTGTGGTGTAGTGCTTAAAGTGTTAGCCTAGGATCTGGGAGACCCAGGTTCGAATTCCTACTCATGTCGTGGAAGCTTGCTGGGTGACCTTGGGCCAGTCTCGTTATTCTCAGCCGAGCCCTGACCTGGAAGTGACAAGGGTAGCTCTAGCAATCACCAGAAACTCTATGGTAATATTATCCCAGTTGCTGACCAGCTGAGCATCGATGGGCAAGGGCTGCAATTGTCTGGATCGTCTCCCACCATAAGCGGGCAAATGGAAACCCTACACATAGAGCAGGAAAAGCCCTATTCAAATGGGAACCCTATAGACAGAAGAGAAAAAGCCCCATGTCATGAAGTAATTTGCTTCTGAATAATTAGATTTTTCCTTTCCCTGATCAGGTAAATATTCTCATCAAATACTTCTTCCAGTTTGGGTTCTTTCCTTGGGCCACTAAGGTGTATTGCGCTATCAATGCAGAAGTGCCGTTTGTTTTGCCAAATATTGCTGGGATTGAGAAGAAGGATGGCTACGTGCTCTTTGATCTGGTGCAGCTACTGGCTTTGTTCTTCCACAGGTATAACTTGAAGGTACGGCAAGCCTTTCTGCATCCTCAAAGGGAATGCTATCTGTTTTTCAGAGCATGCTCTAATTAAATCCTCCTGTAAGAGTGGATTCCAATTGTAAGTAAAATAGCAAAACAGGATGGGGGAGAGGTTGGCTTAGGCTTGGTTTTTGCTCCCTATTGGCAGGCAAAATCCCACTGATGCAGCCTCATCCTCACAGTCTCCAAAGTCTTCATTCCCACAGCTCAACTGGGGATGGGAAATGGGGCGGGGGGGAATGCCTTCTAAGTGTCGATGTTAATTCTGACAGGAACCTCGAAGTGCCACCAGTGATGGTCTAAGGGTCTTCCTGATCTGCGTAGTGTTTACATTGGTGTTGCTGATATCCTTTCCCCCATGCCCCACCCCCAAAAGTGGGAGTGGTGGCGCAGGCGGTTAAACCGCCTGCTGGTAACATCTGCGAACAACCGTTACAGCTGTTCGAATCCACCGCGGCCAGAGTGAGCACCTGGCCCTAGTCCCAGCTCCCGCCCACCCAGCGGTTCGAAAGCACAATTAACATCAAGATGCGAGTAGATAAATTGGGTACCTGCCTTAGATGGCAGGGGGCACCCTTCCCCTTCCGGGGGGCTGGAGGAGCACTGGAAACGAGACGAGGCGGAGAACAATGGCATCGGCGGCAAGCATGGCGATCGGGTGAAAACATCGTAGCAGTCCAGAAATCGGCGGCGATGGGAGGAGCCAGGTGACGCAAGGAGAGCGTGAGGCGCAGGCGTGGGCGGAGCCGTGATGGACTGAGCCGAAGCCGCGCCGATGCGCACCCAGCGCAGGATGGAGGGAGCTGGAGGGAGCCGAGCCAGCAATGGGCCGAGATGCTGAACTAAGATCAAGAAGAACAACAGCGCCATCTACAGGGTGCTGGTAGGGCAGTCCCCACCCCAATTCAGATGTGGCCATAGTTAGGGATAACAGAGTAACTGTAAGCCGCTCAGAGACCCCCTAGGGGGTTCGAGCGGGGTAGAAGCCGAAAGTAATAAATAATAAATAATAAATAATAAATAAATAAAAGTTGTGGCTCCTTGACAGAGCATCTGCTTGGCATGCAAAAGGTCCCAGGTTCAATCCCCAGCGTCTCCAGTTAAAAGGACCAGGCAATAGATGATGTGAAAGACCTGAGGTGTTCTCAGTGTTGTGCTCTGAGGGTGCTGTGCTGTCCACCTGAGAACCCGGAGAGCTGCTGCCAGTCTGAGTAGACAATACCGATTTTGATGGACCCTTGGTCTGATTCAGTATAAGGCAGCTTCATGTGTTCAGTTGTTCCTGGCATACTCCTGCTAACTTTCTATAGGCCTCCCATTTAGCCATCCAGGGTGAGGACTTACCTGCTCCCAGTGCCAGTTTCTGGCCCCCAAGGGACTGAAGAGTGAGAGAAAAAACAGCCCCCTCAGGAATTTGCTTTATAGAGACCAGGGGAGGCAACCTAGAAAGTCACCTCAAAGCGACATCACTTCCACCTCAAACTCTGCCCCCTCCAGACACCCCCCCCCAACTGGTGTTTGCTGAAGCAGTGTGGGGAACCCTAGGAAGAGGGTGTTTCCTGTCCTTTGGTAGTCGCCAGAACTCCATGTTCCAGGAAGTGTTCCACCCCATTCAGTAGGACTACCGTTCTGGGTTGGGAAATTTCTGGCGATTCCTAGAGAGGCGTGGTATCACTTCTGAGTTTTCCTGGAAGTGACATCACACCATCGCCAATGGCTGCCCCCCATGTCCCCATCGCCCTGATCTCCTGACAGTTGCTGGGCCTGGCAGCCCTGGTTGAGAGGTTGCTGTGGGGTGTGTGGAAAGGGGACAAATTGCTCTTTGTCTGTGCAGTTTTGTTGACAGAAGAGAAAGGAGAGAGGATTTGGCCTCCTTTTTCTGCTCCCCATTGCATGCCGTTATTAGTCCGTACGTGTCGTGTGATCCTGGGAATAAACTTTCTCTGGGGAGGGGAACACAGGAAAGATCTGCAGTGCTTTCATTCAGGCGTTATTAGATCCGATTTACGACCTCTCATTTTACAAAGTGTTTTTGGTTCTCATGCTTTAAACTGGCACAACAGATTTCAGTGTATAATTTTCTATAGTGCCATGGGGTTTGGGATTCCAATGACATCCAGACCTCAGACCCCAAGAAAAAGAACTCCACAAGGAAGCAGAAGCAGAAGGAAAGCAGAGACCACCCAAAAGAACCTCAGCCTGGATTAGGAGCACAGCAGCTTTGTAGACTTCCGAGTCCTCCCAGGACTATCTTCAAAAGAAATGCCAAGAAGGAGAATGAAGGTAGGCCTGTGCGTTTGACCGTTGTGCTGTTGTGGTGAAGAGCAGAGGGTTTAATATTGCAGTGTGCAATAGATGATGAGCAGCAGATAATGGAAAGGTATCAGAGATGCTTGTACACTTCAGACATCATGCCAAATCATGGAAGATTGACTAAGGTCCTTTCTGCACTTGGATCTCATGATCCCTGGTTTTATCAGAGTTCAACTCGGGACACAGTACCTTGCATTTATCCCAGGCAAGTGTGGGGCAAAACTGGGGTGACCTCAATGTAATGTGGAAACAAAAGATACCCTGAGATAATTACAGGGGTGAACTCAAGTGTAGTGTAGAATGTAAGTTCGGGAACAGGGTTGAACCAGGATTTATAGTCTAGTGTGGAATCACCCACTGATTGAGAATGTTGTCTGAAGGTACAAACTGAATGTAAAAACTATGGTTTGTGATCAACTAGCAAAACCAAATAAGGAAAAATGGTTTGAGGTGGGTTGACATGCTTTGATTTGTTTTGCTTTAATTATGAATTGATACTGCGTCTCAACTGGTGGTGTCATAGATGCAACGAACATGAAATTGAGCAAACTCCAGAGGACAGCAGAAGACAGGAAGGCCTGGCGTGATCTGGTCCATGGGGTCACGAAGAGTCGGACTCAACTGTGCGACTGAACAACAACAACTCAACTGGTGGTGCTCTAGCCACTGTTATAGCTGTCATAGCCACTGATTAACTTCCAGGCGCCATCGTACTCGGAGTGCTGAGCAGATAGAAAATGAGAGTAGCCATGGATTTGCCTGTATATTTGGAAGTGCAAACCAATGGCTTTTGTTCTAGACTATGGCTAGTTCAAGTCATGATCTGGCACAGTTTCTACCCCCCTTTCAAGTCAATACCAGCAGGTTGGGGGTCCCCTACTGTGATCCCAATCTGAACTGGGCCTTGCAGGCACCTGGGAATTAAATTCTCAGAATGGGCCACCCCAAAACATCTGATGAAAAGTCCTCAGGGCTACTATAGGAGAGAAGGCAAGGCCTCTGAAAACCCACCTCAATGGTTAGAAACAGAATGTTTGCGCTGATAGCATATAGAAGGCTGTGCTTTCAGCAGGTGGACCCCACACGAGCTGGTGGAAAGCTACGGAGTCTCCCCCCACCACCATATGATCCGAGGTCGATTTGGGGGGGATCGCGGGGGATCGCAGTTTCCCCGGGTGAGGTGCAGGGTGGCGGGGCACACGACGAAGCCCCGCCCCCTTCTTCCGGCCGCCCCCTTCTTCCAGCCTCATTCTGTTGCAGAAGGAGGAAGAAGCAGGAGGGTAAGTTGGCGTCCTCCCCCTCTGCCTGGCCGAGGCCACTCCATGTGGTCTCCGCAAGGACTCCCAGCCCCATCCAGGAGCTTCCCCGAGGTAGCTGTGTTAGTCTGTTGCTGCAAAATAGTCCAAGAGTTCAAATAGCACCTTTAAGACTAACCTTTAAGACTAAGACTAACTGAGTGGTGGGTGTGGCCTTATGACACACTTCCGGTGATGTCAGGGTGTGTGGCCTTATGACACACTTCCGGTGATGTCAGGGGGTGTGGCATATGCTAATTAGTTATGCTAATGAGTTCCCCTAGCTCTTTTTCTATGAAACGACCCCTGCATATGATTATTTATTCTGCTAATGACTGCGCTTTGCTGTTTTATGGGTTCCTGTTATCACTTCTGTGGACTATTTTAATGATTGCGTGTTTTTTTTAAATTTATTTCGATGCTTCGGGTGCTTTTTCCTGAGTGGGGGGCATCCAAATGTCCTAAACTGTAAACATTCGATATGAGGGAAATGACGATTTCGCAGATTGAGCACTGTGTGCTTTCTGTTGGTCAGACGGATCTCCGAAAGAAGCCAAGAAGAAATGGAGCCTTTTAAAAACAAGCCTGGCTGATACGGAAGGCTCAGCCAAGAAGAGCAGAAAACTGACACTGCAGAAAGCAAAAAAGCTGGTGATTAAAATGTAAATGCGAGTACATTTTTATTTATTCAAAACATGTTTATCTCTCACCATCAGTACCATAAGTTTTTGGTTAGCCAGAATCCAACGCCCTCTCCCCAGCAAAGTTTCGTAGCCAGAATCCAACCTGCCCTTCCTCCAGTCTGAAGGGTCTTCTTCCAAATAAAGTGGCCCTTGTGTCAGAGGAAGAGCCACATAAGTTGGAGGAATTCTCCTGAGGTTGGAGGGGAGCATAGAACGTTGCTGAGTGGTGAAACTCAGGCTGTTGGGTCTGTTAAAAAGGTGGGGCTGCTGCAGGGTTTCTGCCCTGCACAGTTTCACTTCCTTTGTGTAGTTCACAAAGTGTTACATGGCTTTTGTTTCTGAATTTTCTACCTGGAACTTTTTGAAATGTTTGTTTATGTTTCATGAGTGCAATCCCTACTTTGCAATCTGTTGAAAAAATGCAATTGTAGCATATGACGACCTCTTATCTGGGGAGGTCTGGTTTCCCTTTAAAGTGTTCTTTATGTTTTGTTTTACTGTGTATATCCGGCTGCCACCAGGAAATTTAAGGCTTTCCAAACCTGTATACTATACTATTTCTATCACTGGGTAGGTAGGTCAGTTTTAGGCTTTCGAGGTACTAGTGTGGTCCTGGGAAGTATTTCTTTCAGAACTGGTATCTTAAATAAAAGTAGATTTATTGATATAATTCGTAAATAATATGGTAGTACACTGTAACTAGGAATGGGTAAATACTAAACAATTGCTTTGATATTTCACACACTTTTCTCTCTCACTGTCAGGGATCTTGGCATGTAACTTTGTAACACTTTTTTCCTTCAGACCATATACGTTTACTGTTTCACTTTAGCCTGTCACTCAGACTTTATATTTTTCTCTTTAACTTTACTTTCTTGTTTCATATACATTTAACTTTTCTTCATACACAGAAATAACTCCTAAGCACACACAAAACTGCTTCTCTCACAGAAATCAGAACAAACTCTTCTCAACTGTCTTCATCAACTGTCTAAACTGTAACTGTCACTCTTGACAGACATACATATTAATCCACTCAGAACCACTTCCAAAACCCCTCCCCCTCTCTGTCAATCACCAATCACACCACTCTTGTCTCTTCAACCACTCTAATATATCTCAGCCATGCAACCAAACTTTTAAAGGGACACACACACATATAAAACAAGGAATCATTACATAGCACTTGTCAGTCTAAACTAACCCTGTATAAAGTGTTACCTACACCTGTTCCCACCCCCTTTAGGTTGGTAATGGTCTGGTGAGTGCCCCTTACCAAGGCGGGTAGAATGTTAAAAGAAAGTTAGCTGGAATGCAACACAAGTTTATTTAAACAATAAAATAGTTTATTAGCTAAAGCCAAGCAGGGAATACAAAACAGAATACTTACTTCCACAAAAAAAAGAGAGAGTCAGTGGTTAAATATACAGAACAAAGATTTCCCCATGCACAGAAGCTTCTGGACTGGCCCAGAGAGACCACGAAAGACAAAGCCTTCCCTGGATCTCCGAGAGTCAGTGCTGAAATGAAGTGTCTTGCCTTCTTTTATACCATATTGGTCCCATACATTTCAGTAGAGCTATAGAAATTATAAACTGCATCAATTAATCTAACTGCCCTGGTAATGTGGGCCATTATGGCCCAGGAAATGTTCCCACATTCCAGAGGCAATGGGGTCACCCTGAGGCTTTTAGCAAAACAATGCAAGATAGCACCTAAATTTTTAAATGACAAACACAAGAATCCTTACAATTTTAGGATGTTCTTTGTTTCCTTGAATCAGGGCAGACAGTCAAGCACTGTCTGCTGGCTGGAGGTGTGATGTGAGTTTCTGCATGTAGGCAAGCCTTTAGTATTGCAAATATCCTGGCTTCCTTGACCTAATGGCAGGTGCATACCAATCTTTTATTTTTAAACGTTTCCAAGTTATTTAGATTCATGAACAATGTAATGCAAATGTTGGTTCCTGTGTACGTGATGGAGGAAAGATATCTCTTGAGACAAAGGCCTAGCAAAAATTATGTTCGGAGTCATGTTCACTGTGCTGATAGCTGCTTGGAAAGTTACAGAAACAGAGGAGAGAAAAACACTATGATTTCTTTATAAAATTAAATGTATAAATGGGTTTTAAATTTTCTGAACCAACTATTTTATTTTTCTCACCACACAATCCAGTGTAGAGTTACTGCAGTCTAAGCCCCTTGAAATCAAGAGGTTTGAACAGATGGGAGTGACTCCACATATGATTGCACTTGCAGTAGGGTTTCCAACACTGCTTTGGCACATGCCTAGAGATTTTAGGGGTGGGAAGGCCTGAGTTTCGGGATGATGTGATGTCACTTCCAGGTGATGCTCTAGGCTGCCTCCCCCAGTCTCTGTAGTCTTTGCTGTAGAAACTAGGGGGAATTCCTAGAGTGTCTCTGTGTGGAGGCCATTTCCACCCCTCTACTCAATTTCTTTGGGATGGGAAATTGGAGTGGGTAGTTCCCCACCCTAGGTGGGTAAATGGGAAGCCTGCACTGCAGATGCTTGCTAGCAAAGCCAAGTGTGCTGAATGTGTTCTCCTGAAGCTTTATCCATGTGAGATATCTGTTTGAGACGCATGGCTCTCCTTTACAATTTGACTAATTTAGGTTCATTTTTTTACTCCCAGTGTTCTCAGGGTTTACCGGCCGATCAGACAATTCTTCCATGACATAATCTACCCAGAGTACAGTGCAGTCTGTGATGTTTATGCTCTCATGTTCCTAGCTGATGTGATCAATTTTATTATTGTCATCTTTGGCTACTGGGCTTTTGGTGTAAGTATATGCATGAACGAAAGTCTCCAGGGGTTCAGTAATGCCTGAGACATGCAATTTGGTAATCCTAGACGTGTAGGAGTTGACAGTGGTGGTGGGGAGATCATTTCGCATATTCTCACGTTCATATTGTTATTTCTTGACATGTTTTAAGTTTATTTTTACTTATTTGAAACAGTTTCCTCCCTTTCTCCAAAGGAATCCTAGGTGGACTGGAGTTAATAAAAATTTACTTGAGAGTAGACTATAAGGAAGTTTGAAGCAACACAGATTCTTCACATCTGTATTTGAAAGCAAGGAATTTAAGCAGAATCTTGGCTAAACAAAAAAGAAATACAGCCAGATTTGAAAATGGAGTAGAAATGTTTTGAATAAGGCAAATAAATCTGCATTTTAAAAATAATCTAAATTTTAAACATGAAGTGTTGCGTTGTTTTCGTTAAAATTTGCCCCAGTAATAGGACTCAGAAGCAAGTTTATTTTTCCCATGGAGTGTGTGTCATAAAATTGGCAGCAATATTTCTGTTCAATATTTTTGGAAACATTGGTGATGAAAAGTGGCGTCAAGTCACAGCCAACATTGCAACCCTGTAGAGTTTTCAAGACAAGAGACGGACATTATATTCAGTGGGACTTACTTCCAGGAAAAGGATGCTGTTCAGAAGTGTTGAACGCCTGCTTTGGATGTGGAAGGTCCATGGTTCATTTCCCGGCATCTCCTGTTGAACATTCTTAAAGAACAGGTTCTGGGAAAGCACTTTCTCTGCCTGAGACCTTGAGGAACCTTTGCCATGCAGAGGAGCTAGTATTAAACCAGCTGGATTAATGGTCTGATTCTCTACTAGGCAGCTGCATATGAAACAGAACTTGATCCACTGGAACTCTTATCACATTGTGGGGTTCTCCCCCCCCCCCCACCTATTGCATTCAGTCTGTTTTCAATTTACAAGCAGAGAAAAGACAATCTCCTCGTCTGCTGTGCTGGGTGATTGGTTTGGGCACCTCACCCATAGTGAAACTCACGTGCTCCAGAGGTTCTCTGTGAATTCTGCTTCAGGCGTTGCATTAAGAGTGGAGCAAGGTGGAGCATGAATCACCACATGCGTCTTACTCTACTCTGTAGCTGGCCAACAGACAAAAAATAGGTTTTTAATTTCATCTACAGTTGAGGGGCGGGAGCAGAGCAGATGTCAAAAGCTCTGCCTTTAGTGGAAACAGTCTCTTTCTTCCAAGCACCTCCTTCCAGGAGGTAGCTTCCTGCTAGGTTTCCAAGTAGGGTCACTCCCAAACTGTTGTTTGGGAAATTCCTGGAGATTGGGGTGGGGTGTGTGGAGCCTGGGGTTTGGGAGGAGAGGGGCCTCAATGGGGGTATGAGGCCATAATAGCCACCCTCCAAAGCAGCCGTTTTCTTCAATGGCACTGATCTCTGTAGTCTCCCTCTAAGCTGTGGAGTCTTGTGAGCAGAAATTCTACTCTGTAAGCTACTGGCATTAAAGTTGTGAGTGAGCGATCTTGTTGCTGCATAAATTAGCTTGCTCTGGAGCCCTCCTTCCTGAGTGAAGACAAAAATGTGTGAGCTGGAGCTGGAGGTTCAAAAACTGTGAGCTAGCTCACACTAACTCAGCTTAGAGGGAACAGAGATCAGTTGTAATTTTGGGAGATCTCCAGGGCCCACCTGGAGGTTGGCAGTCCTGTTTCCAAGAGCTGAAGGGGAGGAGCAGAGAAGGTAGTAAAAGACGATCCTCAGCACCCTCACGAAACTACAAGTCCCAGGGTTCTTGGGGGAGTGGAGTTATAACAACTAAGTTGCTATACTGCATGGATGTACCTACTGGACTTCCCTCCAAAACTCACGTGAGGCGGCCTTCTACTGAATCAGACCCTTGGTCCATCAAGGTCAGCATTGTCTACTCAGACTGGCAGTGGCTCTCCAGGATCTCAGGCAGAGGTCTTTCACATCACCTGCTGCCCATTCTGGGGATTGACCCTGGGTCCCAGAGGCTCAGCCACTGATCTACGGCCCCTCCCCAACTCAGGGCTGCTTCTTTTCTTTCATACCCCTATTTTAGAAACAAATGCTTTCCCATTCTTTCAGAGGCACTCGGCTGCCGCTGACATCACAGAATCCCTCTCCGAAGACCAAGTTCCCGAAGCTTTCCTTGTGATGCTTCTGATGCAGTTTGCTGCAATGATTGTCGATCGGGCAATCTACCTGAGGAAGAACATGTTTGGGAAGTGCGTTTTCCAGGTGGTCCTCGTCTTCGGCATACACTTCTGGATGTTCTTCATCTTGCCTGGAGTTACGGGAAGGTACCACAATGTCCAATTTGAGTGCAGGGGGGCCGGGTACGATCTCGTGTTAATGATCCAATAGACCAAGCCGTGGAAAGACATGGGAGGTGCTGTTGATGTCATCCATTTTAACCCCCTTGAAAAGACACTGTGTTTGCTTTTGCCCTTGATCATGATGGTTGCTTGGCTGGGGGGGAAAAGGTCTTGGATTGCAACTCATGTACACGTACAATGGGATAGAGACTTGCACAATGCACATGTGCGTGAATATGTGCAATCAAGGCACCCTAATTCTGTAGCTGAAATGTGTAGACATGTAGTAAATCCATGCCCTGACCTAGCCCAATCTTGTCAGATCTTAGAAGCTAAGCAGGGTCAGCCCTGGTTAGTGTTATGATGGGAGACCACCATGGAAGTCCAAGGTCTTGCTATGCAGAAGAAGGCAATGGCAAAACACCTCTGTTCATCTCTTGCCTTGAAAACCCATAAGTCGGCTGTGACTTGACACCACATTACACACAAACGGTAAACCCATATGTACAATATTATGGATATATGCTTTTATAGATTGTCAGGGTGAGGGTAATGGAAAAAGAACAGGGATGGGGTGCATAAGACATTGAGGGCGGTAGCTACATACAGAATAGAGCTCAAGAGCTACAAATGCATCACTCTTATTTATTTGGCTATGCTGCTATATAAATAATGAACAACAGGGATGGTAGGTATTAACATCCATTTAAAGTAGACATTGATCAACCCTCATTGTTCTAAGCAAACCTGACATGGAACGTCAGTCGGATGCAGGACATCCAGGTGTGGGCTGCACAAGTATCTCAAGGTACTGACAAGTACAAATCATGCCATAATGGGCACTTGTAGATCTTTCCCCCATCCAGCCAATGTCCTTATGCCCATATTCCTGTCTGAATGAATAACTATGAATGGGTGGTGCGCGCACATGGTTTCTAAACCATTTCTAATCTAGCCGCTGGGGTCAGATAATTGACCCCTTCTCAGAAAAGCCACCATTCCGGCTGTTTCTTTAAGGCAGAGGGCTGCAATTAGTTCTCCCCTAAAGTCCCAAGAATGGCATGAGAAATGACCATCGGAGAGGAGTCTTGCACTGTGGGATGAGGACCTGACTTTAAGAAAGCTTACATCTAACCAGGTGGTGGTGGTGGTGGTTGTAGGCAACTCTTGGCACCTGTGCAGAACAAGGGAACACCAGTCTATTTCCCTCAGTGCTCAAGAATCCAAGGCAGGCCCCTGATATGATGGCAGTGCCACCGGAGGAGGTGGCATGGGGGAAGCAAGGGGCATGGATCCTGCCAGCTGTTGCTTCCTGGGTGCTGCGCAGCAAGGCAAGCCCACGAAGGGCTGGTGGTGGTGCTGGGGCTTGGCTTACTCCCAAGTATATCTGACCAAGCAAAGCCCTTATCTCCTTCCCCTCCTTGTTTGCTGGCATGCCAGCATCTTTATTGGTAGATGTTGCCCATTTTCCCCAGCACTGGGGTATTATTGGTGTTGTATGTATTGTACATTTATTGTTGGGATTTTAACTTTTAATTATTTATTGTATACCTTTTCCGTTGTTAACCACCCTGAGCCCTGCTTGCAGGGAAGGGCGGCCTAAAATCTAATTTAATAAATAAACACTTATATATAATTGTATTTTGGTCATGGACTCTCCTGAACGTTCCACACGCTCCCAAATCAGTTGGCTCCCTGATCTGTCACTCAGAGGGTGTCCCTAACCACTGGCTGTGTTGCCTGAGTCCTGCCTCCAACATTCTAAACAGTTTGCCTTACCTCTCCCTTCCATAGCCAGTCAGAACACAGAGGTCATTTGCATATGTGGTCTGATTGGCCTTTGCCTCTAACATTCTAAACAGTTTGCTGTTGGTAGTCACTGAATGTGTCCTGAGGTAAAATATATATCCCAATCTCCTTGTGGGGCCTGGAGATCTCCCAGAAATCACCGTGTTCCCCAGTCACCGTGTTCCCCAGTCACAGCATATCATTTCCCCTACAGAAAATTTCCCAGCTATTACAACTGATGTCCAGATGACCAAGATCAGTTCTCCTGGAGACAATGGCTGCTTTGGGCAGTGGACTCTATGGCATTATACCCTGCTGAGGTCCCCCCCCAAACCCTGCCCTCCCCAGGCTCTACCCCTCAAATCTACAGGTATTTCCCAACCCAGAGTTGGTAACCCTGTAACTTGCTATGGAACCACTTTCCAGACCCTTGGAACCCAGAAGACATGGCATAGGAGGAGGTGCTTTTCTACCTTAGCTGCCACTGCATAGCCCCAAATCAACATAAGTCAGGGGTGGAGGAAACCATACCTGTTACCATGAAGCTGTCCTCCCATACTACCCACTTGGAGCAGCAAAATGACTTGAGACAGCCCTGGCTTATAGCTAAGCAGAAGGAAATAAACATGGCTTGCCCCCCTCTATTTCCCCCTTCCCTCTGCCGTCCCACCAGCCAAAGCTGGGACACTCACCTGGCGCTTCCTTCTAGAGCTCATTGTATTTCTTCCCACAATGGACCTTACTCCTAGTAAATACATAAAACAGTTGCCTAGGCCTAATCGAATCTTCTATTGCTCAAGAGGGAAATGGAGGTGTTTCTTCTGTTCCCTTGCAGGAGGTTTAACAGGAACCCAGTAGCCCAGCTGTGGTATTTGGTCAAATGTGTCTATTTTGGCCTGTCAGCATTTCAGATCAAATGTGGTTACCCTAAACGGGTTTTGGGCAACTTTCTGACCAAGAGGTACAACTGCATAAACCTCTTTCTGTTCCAGGGGTAAGCTCTGTGTTACGTGTGTTTTAAATAAAAACCTAAAAGAATTTGATCGATTTTGATTTCTATTCCGCCCTCCCCACGAACGAAGATAGTGTTATCTTCCTGAATGTCAAGTCATTCTGTTCATTGCTTCTAGGAGCTCCAGAAAGATAGGTAATGGCACTTTTGTAATGTACGTCTGTGGCCCACGGCTGAAGCAGGGCAATATCACAGACCTCTCCTGTTAAAAAGAGAACAGGTCACTTGAACTGCAGCCGTAAGAGCACTTTCCTGGGAGTAAGCCACATTGATAGATCGTCTTTACATATCCTAGATATTTCTTTACACAGAGAGTGATTAAAATGTGGAATTTGCTGCCAGAGGATGTAGTGATGGCCACAGGAATAAACAGCTTTAAAAGGGGATTAGATAGATTCATGGAGGATAGGTCTATCAATGGCTGCTAGCCATGATGGCTGAGGGGAACTTCCAAGTTCAGAGGCATTAAACCTCTGAATTCCAGAGCCAGGAAGAAACATAAGGGTCTCTATGCCCTATTGTTGACTCTCCAGAGGAACTCATTGGCCACTCCGCAAAACAGGATGCTGGACTAGGCATGCAATGGAGCTGATGGGCAATAGATTCAGGTCAGACAAAAGGAAATACTTCTTTACACAGAGAATGATTAAAATTTGGGATTTGCCACCAGAGGATGTACTGATGGCCACAGGTCTCAGTCTCTATGCCCTATTGTTGGCCATCCAGAAGAACTGGTTGGCCACTGTGTGAGATATGAATGCTGACCTAGATGGACCATTGGTCTGATCCAGCAGAGCTTTTCTTATGTTCTTATGAGAGTAGGAACAGAGAATTCTCAGCACCAAGCTACAGTTCCCAAGGTACTTCTTGGCATGCTATGAGCAGATATATATTCGTAGTATGGAGAGGGCCTCAGACTATGAGAATCTGTTATCACTCTGTAACCATACTAGAATGTTGGTAGAAAGCAAAAGTCACTTCCTGAGTACTGACTTGCCACAGTTCCCTCCTTGGGTAGTTAAAGCAAAATACTGACCCCTACCATTGACCTGCATTCTTTTTTTTCTCTCCTGGGGATAGATTCCGCCTGATACCTTTCCTGACAGAGCTGAGGGCTGCCATGGATTGGGTTTGGACAGACACAACTCTCAGCCTGTCCAGCTGGATCTGCGTGGAAGATATCTATGCTAATATTTTCATCATGAAATGTTGGAGAGAATCTGAGAAAGTGAGTGGCTTTCCTTACTGGGTGATAGAGCCTAAACCCAGAGAACTCAGTAACCAGACTCTAGGCCCCATGACATTCAGCCACAATAAGATTCAGTCATTAAGGATATAGTTACCTATTGAAATTCATGAGTTTCTGCCTTGATTCACCTGTCAGCAGTTTGTATCTTGGGGTCCCCTGCAGTGACATAGAGAGAACTGAGTGAGTAGCGCCCCTCCTCCTGGTCATGTGATCATTTTGGTGAGAAAGCGCCAGGTGGAGGAGGGGCACTCCTCGTCTACTAGGAAGCTTTGGAAATCTTTTCCGCGGCTGGCCTCTGCACTCGGAGTCCAAATGTGTACCTGCACATAAGGACACTCAGATGAACAGCAGTTAGACGTAAGTGCAACCTTATTTTCTCACTTTAAATTAAATGTGCAGATCAAAGTGAAAATGAGTGGAGGTGATGAAAATGGCTGAAGTCACAGCTGACTTATACACAGGGCTATTTTTGGGCAGGAACGCACAGGAACGGAGTTCCGGCTGGCTCCCAAGTTGGCCACGCCCAGCAGGAACTCATTAGCATAATAGGCCACACCCAACAGCAGGAACTCATTAGGATTGGCTACATTAGGGGTGTGTGGCCTAACATACAAAGGAGTTCCTGCTACAAAAAAAGGCCCTGGGTTTTGACAACAAACAAGGTAAACAGAATAACAAGCAAAAGGTGGGTGTGGCTGGATAACCACACTTCTGGTAACATGTGGGTGCGGCCTAATGTGCTAATGAGCTGTGCTGTCAGGGGTGTGGCCCAATATGCTAACGAGTTCCTGCTGTTGGGTGTGGCCTATTATGCTAATGAGTTCCTGCTGGGCTTTTTCTACAAAAAGAGCCCTGCTTATACATAGACCTTTATTGGCATAACACAGGAACAATAAGGAAGGCAATGGAACAAATAAATTAATAGAATGAATTAATAGATCATAACAAGTTACATCAAGTTACACCAACGAATCATTTTTAAACTTCTCAAGAATAGTGAACTCAGTTAAAAAATATAACAATCCAAATGAGCACAAGGGGGATTAAGAATTATGCGCCCTTACCCTTATCTTCCAAACATAAGCTAAGAATTCAGCAACAGACAGGGTAATTGCCGAGAACTTACCAGACAATAGAATTTTAAGACCATTGTCAGTCGAACTCCTTGTGGAAGGTAAGTGGGGACTGATCAAATAGCTGCGCATGGTAGAGTATTGGGCACAGCTGACTTATGGTGACCCTGTACAATATTCAAGGCAAGAAATAAAAAGAGGGGGTTTGCCTTTACTTGCCTCTGTGTAGCAACCCTAGACTTCCTTGGTGGTCTCCCATCCAGGTACGAACCAGGGCCGACCCTGCTGATGAGATCAGGCTAGCCTGGGCCAATGTTAGATGCTATATATTAAATAACTATTGGGAAATTATTTCAGATTCCCGTGCATATAATAAAAATGAATAGGTCATGTGTTAATTCGGCAGATGTCTGGACTATGAAGAATTCCAATTTTTTTCCCCTTAGTGCTGAGTTTAAACCCACCAAGTGCAGAATTTTTTCGGGGGGAAGGTTCAGTTTGATCACAGAGTCTACACCCATCTCAGTAATTTCCCATTTCCTGTTTTGCAGAAATATCCCCAGCCTCCTGGCCAGAAGAAAAAACTGATTGTGAAGTATGGAATGGGGGGTGTCATTATCTTTGTGCTGATCTGTATTATATGGTTCCCGCTGCTACTTATGTCATTGTTGAAATCAGTGGCTGGAGTGACCAACCAGCCTCTGGATGTGTCCATTCAAATCACCATCAGCGGCTATGAGGTAAGATGGGATGTGTGTTGTCTGTGTGTGCCTCCTGAGTAATGAAATATTTGACAATCAGGCTCCATTCACATTATCCAAAGCTGCCAATCAGCTCTGTTAGAAAGTCAGAGGAACATGCAAACCACATGGGGCTCTTCTGTACTCTTATTTACATTGTGTGTGCACCATTGCTTTGGGGTTTTTTCTTTTCCTTTTCTGCATGTGTTTTGCTCCCTCTACTGGTTGCTTCGATTTCAAATTGCTATATCTCTGGCCTATTTCCCTGGACTTTAAAACTGCAGGGAAATATGCTGAAAATACGACAGTGTAAAATCGAAGCAACCACTAGAGGGCGAAAAACACTTGTGGAAAATAAGATGAAAAATAAAGCAGTAGGGGCACCCAAGAGACTAAAATAAGAGTGCCGAAGAGCCCATGGTGTATCTCTTTAAAAGGGAATGGGTGGGGGTGCAGCATCACTCAGTGCTTGATCCTACTGTGGGTGGTGCAGAACTTGCATGATATGTACCTGCTGTAGCCCGCAGGTTTGGCAAGATGGGATGCTTCCACACAGAGATGGATCTCCTTAGAGCTCTTGTTATTGCCACATATGCTGAGGCATTCTCAGTGTCACACAGAAAATTTTCTGCACTTTCTTTGCCTCATACTTCCATGGGTACCATTTCCCCCCATAATCACCAGAAGGTGTTTTCAAGCCAAAGACCCTTAGAAATGGGCTACCAGAGGAGTTAAGGACGACACATGATTCGTTTCGCATGTGGATTAGGGTATTCTTTTCACATGTGGATTAGGGTATTCTTTTCACATGTGGATTAGGGTATTCTTTTCACATGTGGATTAGGGTATTCTTTTCACATGTGGATTAGGGTATTAGTTTAGCATGTGGATTAGGGTATGATAGGCTGTTAGTTTCACATGTGGATTAGGGTATGGTGGGCTCCTGGTATGTTGATTTATGTCTCTTGGTTTTTTACTTTATTTGCTTGTTTTATATGTTTTCATGCTTTCGCCTGTAGGTCCCCTGTTTTCAGGAGGACAAAGCGGGGTATAAAATTTCAAATTAAATAGATTAAAAGACAGGTACTGGCCCACAGTGCAGAGTTCATGGGTTGGATAAGCACCAGCAAAAAATGGCTGTCAGACTAGCCTGCGGCTTTGAATTTAGCCTAAAGTGTGATGTGTTTTGTTGGAGATCAGCTACTCTACAGGTCTCGTTTTTTCTTCTTCTTTCTTTCTCCCAGTCCTTATTTACCATGAGTGCTCAGCAGCAAAATCTGGTCCCTTTTACTCCTTCAGCGTACAATGACCTCACCATTCAATATGCCCTGCATCCTGTAAGTATCTTCTGAGCACACAGAAGTTCATAAAGCACAAATTACAAGCGATCCCTTACGTTGCTGGAACTGCCAGCCATTTCCCCCCTCCCCCAGAATAAAATGGCAGCCATGTGCTCTGCCCTGGAAACACACTACTCCCAGATATTTGGGGGGCAGGTTGTGATGGTGGTGGGAAAAGGCACTCTGCCCATGCTCAAAAGCAATCTGTTCTTTAATGTCACATATTCTGAGGCTGAAACTGCTTCCTAAACTGAGCTCTAATCCAGTGAGGTCTAATTCCAGTTTGACTTGGAAGCAAAAAAACTTTCTTGATAATGGGAGAGGGACCGTGGCTCATTGGTAGAGCATCTGCTTGGCATGCAGAAGGTCCCTGGTTAAATTCCTGGCATCTCTAATTAAAAAGACCGGGCAGTAGGCAACGAGAAGGACCTCAGCTCCCTGGAGGGTTGCTGCCAGTCTGAGAAGACAGTTCTGGTCTTGATGGACCAATGATTCAGCATAAAGCATCTTTGTGTGTGTTTGTGGGGTCAGAATAATTCAAACCAAATCTGATCAATTCTTACCACTTTTAGGGCTGGTTTTTTTGCTATGTTACATTTTCAGGCGTAATTTTAGGACAGGTTTGCCCATCACCACCCTCATATCAGGGCCCTGGGTTTACAGTTCCCACCTGGGGATTGGCTGTACAATGAAGATCCTCCTATTGGTCATGCACTGGTTTTGTAGCCCTGAAGGGGCAGGACCATTTTGATGCTAAAAATGGCCGTAGCTAGCCTCGCCTTCCTTGCCTTCCTGTAAAGATGATGAATTGGCCGGAAGGAAGCCCCCAGATTGACATTTTCAGTATCTCTTGTACAGCTAGACTCTTCGCTTGGAATCTGGAGCAGGAGGGAACAGGAAGCTTTGCTGTGTTTTCTCCCACCCCCACCCCCAGCACACGGAGGCCCTTTCCGCACTCTCCTAATCCATGTTCACCGCAGTGTCCTCTGAGCCATTCTGCACTAAAATAAAATTCAACCTTCTTTTAAATCCAGGTCCCCCCCCTCCCTCTGCATTAAAATCGAGTTCAACCTTTTTATTCCGGGTTTTACCCCCATTCTGCATTACACTGCCTCCCTTCAGTGGTCAGCCCGGTTTCGGCCTGCTGTTGCCCCCGGGTTATTTGGATGCTGTTTTGTTGTGGACTTAAACTGCCTTGACCCGAACACTGAGAAAATCTGGAGTGGCCAGGCGAATGTGGAAAGGACCTGAGTTAACTTTACACTGCTAGAATGCGGTCACATGGTCCTTTTGATCGGGGTTCACCGCTGTTCCCTCTCGCATTTAAATTTTCTGTCCACATGTGCCCGTCCGCCTCCCGTGCCGAAGCAGGCTCACTCCCGCAATGTTTCCGGGTTTTCCTGCCCCCGGGACAATCAAGTATTTTCCTGGCACTTGCGCTTTGAATGCGCGATTTCGCCTATCTGGACAGCCATCTTTCTCAATGATTGTGATTAGGGCCGTCTGACCGTTCTTTGTGCAATTTTTTTCAAACCTTCTGGCTTTGAGCGCTTGAGCAAACAAGCGCTCATCCTGCTTGGAGAAAAGCCCTGTCCGCCCCAGGAGTGAAGCTGCGGTGGGCAGCAGGAGGCGGACGTTGCTGGAGGGGGAGATGGGGGGGGAGTGCCGGGCCGGCTTTCGGGCTTGCAGGCGAGCGGGTGGCGGACCCACATGCCAAGCTGGGCCGTCCCTTGGCTGGAGGAGGAGGTGGCGGCGGAGGCGGGGAGTGCGACTTACAGGACTGGAGGCGGGGGCTCTGGCAACCTGGACGGGGGGTCGGCAAGGAGGATGGCGGAGACGGTGGGGCTGAGCCTTCATGGGGTAATGGCAGCAGCAGCAGCAGTGGCACCCCCCCCCACAGCAGCGGCAGGAGCAGCAGCCGCCGCCCGAGCCTGCCCCATGGCTGGCAGGATTGCCTGGAGGGGCTCGGTGCGGTGGAGGGTCCGTCGCAGCCCCGACGAGGCGAGCTGAGCGCAGCAGCCCTCTCAGCTGGTCGGGCAGCAAGAGGTGGCTTGCTGGAGGCAGGCAGGGGAAGGATTGACAGGCGAGCGGGTGGTGGAGGAGAGGAGCCGGCGTCATCTAATCAGCCCAACCCGAAGAAAAATGTTCCCGATTAAATTAAATTAAAGCGGGAACAAAGCACAATTAACTTGCCGGTGTGACCACTAGGGCTGCCAAATGCAGCCGGGGGGCGGGGATCCCCCCGCTTCGGAGCCCCGATTTCCGGCGCACCAGAATCGGGGCCCGGGGGAAACCCCACCCCCGCGTGCGCGTCACCCGGAAGTGACGTCGCACGCTGGGGGCGGGGCCACGCCGTTTGAGGGGAAAACAAAGAGTTTTCCCCTCAAATGGCAGCCGGTGACGTCCTGGAGGCGCGCGCACACACATACAGACACAGCTCCCAGACCAGCAGGAAGAACCCCCGCCGGTAGGAAAAATTTTTTTGTCAACCCTAGTGACCACAGCCCTAGATGAGACCAAACTGGGCTGAAGTTGAATGGAAATGGTATCCTGTACAAGCTTGTAAAAGCAAAAGAGAGGAGAATCCCAGAGCCTTCTCTGTCTTGATTAATTAAAAATAATAAAGCTCATGTATTTCTTTTCCAGTCCGCCATGCAATTTATAGTGAACTACAGCCCAGAGGATATTGTGGTTGCTAAAATCAAAGGCAACGCCAGTCTGCTGTGGAGCATCAGTCCCGCCAGTCGGAAAGCGATGATTGATGAACTCTCCACTTCTCCCGCTATCTACATCAACTTTCACTGGACGCTTCTCAGGTTAAAGGAGGAGTATGCACATATTGGCATGACATCCTAAAGAGCTGCCCTTTTCACTGTTCTATTGAGTGATCAAAAGTAACCAAGTAGCACCATGTACAATATTTATTGCTTATTGATTATTAGAGTTTACTACCATATAACCTATGAAATTCTAACAATATAATTTTACCATAATTTTAAGGTATAAGTCTCCAGTTGTTCACAAATACGAAGTTTCACAAGGAAGGAACAATAATTGGTTAAGACCTATTTCAAAGCTTGTAAAAGTAGCCAAAAAAGGGGTGGTGGTGTTGGAGTTGCTCCCAATATTTAACCGTGGACAGTGTAGTCCAATTACAATGGAGATGCTATCAATGACCAACATGCATCAGGGTTTTCTGCATGTTTCAGTAGCCTTAAGAACATAAGAACATAAAAGACGCCAATGTTGGATCAGGCCAAAGGCCCATCCAGTCCAACAGTCTGTATCACACAGTGGCCAGAAATACCAGTGCCATCAGGAGGTCCACCAGTGGGGCCAGGACATTAGAAGCCCTCCCACTGTTGACCCCCCCCCCAAGCACCAAGAAGACAGAGCATCACTTGCCCCAGAGCCCCTATCTATACCTTGTGGCTAATAGCCACTGATGGACCTCTGCTCCATATGCCTATCTAATTCCCTTTTGAAGCCGTCCATTCTTGTAGCCGCCACCACTTCCTGTGGCAGTGAATTCCATGCGTTAATCACTCTTTGGGTGAAGAGGTTCTTCCTTTTATCCGTTCTAACCCGACCGCTCAGCAATTTCATGGAGTGCCCACGAGTTCTTGTATTGTGAGAAAGGGAGAAAAGTACCTCCAGGCCTTCTTCCAGGTCATGGAACCAAGAGTAATTATTTGGATAAGCAGCACAGAATGCTGTCTGTTCTCTCATTTGGCAAATAGGTTCTTCCTTTCTAGGATAATTTATGAAATTCCTTTCGAGGGGTAGCCCTGCCTGGCCATCCCTTCTGCCCCTTCTGTAGTGGCACAGAATGCATATGGTCCAAGTGAGAACAGTGGAATATAAATGATGTAAATAAATAAAAATGAATTAAAATATAGCACAGGATAAAATAAATAAAAATAAAGCAAAAGGGAGGAGAATCCTAGAGCCTTCTCTGTCCCTACCCCAAATTGTATCTATGTGTTGTAGTGGTTAGACTAGAATCTGGGAGACCCAGGCTCGAATCCTCACTGTGCCTTGGAAACTTGCTGGGTGACCTTGGCCCATTCACACAGTCTCAGTATAACCTACCTCGTGGGGTTGTTGTGAGGATAAAATGAAAGGAGGGAGAATGCAGAAGAAGAAGAAGAAGAGATTGGATTTACACCCTGCCCTTCACAACCCAAAGGTGTCTCAGAGCGGCTTACGAACTCCTTTCCCTTCCCCTCCCCACAACAGACACCCTATGAGGTAGGTGGGGCTGAGAGAACTCTGACAGAAACTGCTCTTTTTCAAGGGCAGGTCTTATCAGAGCTACGGCTTGCCCAAGGTCACCCAGCCAGGTGCAAGTGGAGGAGTGGGGAATCAAACCCAGCTCTCCCAGTTTAGAATCCGCACACTTAACCACTACACCAAACTGGCAGTTGCAAGCCACTCTGGGTCCTGATTGTGAGAAAAGAAGGGCCTAAATGAACAAACATTTTCAACCACTGCTTGTTTTTTCCTTACATCAGGAATGTCTCTCTGGTGAAGAACATCGAAGCATCTGGCATACACACCGTGCGCTACGAAGAGACGAGAATACGGAAGGAAATAGTCCACATGCTCTGTGGGAACAGGACCGAACCAGTGTCAGTGCTTTATTGTTCTGCTCCCTGCTTCTTTTGGTGGCCTTGTGGCCCTGCCCTTGGAAACTGTTCAGGAGCTTTCCATTCATGCAGAGTGCTGGAGGCTGCCTTTGGTGGAGAGGGGGACAGGCGGGAGGAACTGTGGCTCCGCGGCGGAAGAGAGGCCCTGGATGCAAAAGTTCCCAGGTTCAGTCCCTGACATCTCCGGTCAGAAACAGGGAAAGACCAAGGGCACCAGAGGTGGAGGGGCACCCAAACCAGCTTTATCACACACACCCCGTCTGCCCACAGCATCGGGGTCTGCCATGGCAAGCAGAAGGCCCAGGTGGCACCCCTGACCCCAGTGGGCAGCCCACAGCAAATCTGCTCCTTTCCTCCTGTGGGAGGGCAAGAGGGCAGGGCCTTTTTCGGGGGGGAGGCTTTTTGCCTCTCAGTTGACCCATGTGAGGAGGCATTGCACCATGGTAAGGCACAGCCCAGGCACTAGTGAGGACACCATGAATAGAGGCAGCTTATCTATGTTTTAGGAGCTGCGGTGGCTCAAGTGGTTAAGACGCTGAACTGCAGGCTGTGGAAGGTCAGTAGTTCAGCTGTTCAAGACCCGAGTTGCCGCATGACGGAGTGAGCTCCCGTCTCTAGTTCCAGCTCCTGCCAACCTAGCAGTTCGAAAGCAAGAAATTGCAAGTAGATAAATAGGTACCACTTCGGTGGGAAGGTAACAGCGTTCCGTGCGCCTTGGTGTTGAGTCATGCCGGCCACATGACCATGGAAACGTCTTCAGACAGCGCCGGCTCTTAGGCTTTGAAACGGAGATGAGCACCGCAACCCTAGAGTCAGACTCGACTGGCTTTCGAGCAAGGGAACCTTTACCTTTTTATCTATGTTTGGGGGGGGAGAAGAGGGCAATGATGGCACCTTCCTTCCAGTTTGGGGGGGGGGGGGGGGGCTGGGGGGGCGTTTGCCTCCGGCATCAAAAAGCCTTGGGAAAGACTCTACTGAGATCAAAAAGAAAGCTCCAGCTGATATTCTGGGCTCCAGTCAGCCTTGAAAACAAGTTCAGGTTCAGTATTGTTTACTTGGGCAGCTGTCTGGAGTCTGAGATTGAGGTCTTTCACATCACCTACTACTGGGTCCTTTTGGCTGGTGATGCCTGAGGTTGAACCTGGGACTTTCGGCATGCAAAGGGGATGCTCTACCACTGAGCCACAGCCTCTGCCCACAAAACAGGCTTGCTTGCTTTAAACGAGTGGGTGATTAATCTCAGTCCCTCTCAACCTCACTGGATTGCTGAGAGGATAAAATAGAATGTGTTCCACCCTTAGCTGGTTGGATATACCCATGAAAAGTAAACGCAGTTAAATGTGGATTGCACAGTCTAGTATAAGAAGAGGTATCATTCATTAAGGTTCGGGTTTTCCTTCCCTCCCCCCCAGTCTACTTCCAGGTGTCTTTCCAAAATACCTGAGGGCTACCAGTGGAACAGATGCTAAAATTGCACATCGGCTGCAAGTGGGTAAGTCCGTGTGAGGAGGAGATGTCTTGTGAAAAACAAAAACCAGCCAACTTTGAGGTCCACCTCAAGAATCTCAGACCTCCTCATCTCACTGCTGCCACCA